>NC_050528.1:24515430-24559167 GCF_002922805.2 Oryzias melastigma
TAAAGATAGAGGAGAAAAAACGAAAATATCTTGGGGTTTAAATGAGTTTCCCCTGGTGAATTTTTGCGTCGAGCGCGCATGCGCGTAGTGTTATTACTGTTGCTTTAAGACCGCCGATGACGAAACCAGAGAAAACCTGAAGGAGGAAGCAGGAAGTCTCCCTTCTGAGACGGGGAGCCTCGGCACATAAACAAAGCCAATAAAACACAGAACTCCTCAGAGACACTTTAAAAAATATTTTTATTTTAAAAATGGCCGGAATTAAAGGTATGTTGATTATGATTAAATAAAATGAGGCAGCGTGTTTTTTTTATATATTTTTTTATTGTAGTTTATTTTCAACTTCACTTTTGTTGCGAAAAAAGAAAACGTAGCTAGCAGCTAGCTCAGATTTCTGAAACTTTTACCTAATTGAAACACATTATTTGAGGGCTAACTGGGGATTGTAGCTGCGTAGAATAATACTTTTCGCAGTGAACTTGAAATACTTTCCATTACGTGATAGTACTACCACATTTGTTATTGAGTTAGCATGTTAGCTAGCACTTCGCTCCCTTCGGTTTTTAGCTTTGAACTTTATCGTGGGGCTCGGAGTTCATTTGATGTCATTTTTGGTTTCGTTTTTGTATCTTTCTGTTTTTCTTTAGCATTGGTTGGCTTGTCGTTCAGCGGTGCCATTGGACTGACGTTCCTCCTGCTCGGCTGTGCACTGGAACAGTACGGGTACGAATCACTGTTTACACACAAACCTGAACTCTTCTTCCTGAATAAACTGAGTTCAGCAATAGCAACATAAACAGCATAACAAGAGAGAAATGATTATTTTTGTCTTCAATAAGCTTCTCAACAATTGAGAGCCTGTTTATTCGTGTTTATGTGGCTCCTCAGCAGCATTTCTCTGTAGGATTAGGAGCAGATTCTGCTATTAAAACATTTATCAGATGTTTTCTGTTTCTATTTTTCCCTGTTTGTTATTTTTTTAACATTTCTTTAGTAATAAATTAGATAATTCAAAAACTAAATTTGTTTATTGTCAGTTTGTAGTTTCGATTTAAATGCAATAACTAAAAAAATCCCCTTAAAAGCCATTCATCTGGAAATAATTCAATGCAAACTATAAACAAATAACATTAGAAGCAGCAATATGCATTTATGATGTCCACATTGGCCAGTTATTATGGCATAAGTACACACTAGCTAAAGGATGACAGCTGTAAAACATGAATCAATAAGGATCTGAGACAAAGGAAATTAACAAATAGAAGATCTAAAATAAAATTTGAGAAAATCTGTATGAAAAATATAAAGAGCCCAATGACAGAGGGAATAAACGGGTTCGTGTAACTTTTTGTGGTTTGTAATGAAGTTTTAAAAGTAGTGGAAATGACAAAAATGAAAATTGGACAAGAAAAATAATATTTTTGATGGGAATCCTTCTAAGATAAATGTTTGCTCTCCTGCCTTACATAAATGCATTTTGAAAACCCAAATTACATATTTTTGTCTAAAAACTGGACACATTCGGTCCACTTAAAATGAACCAGAGTTCGCATGTTTCTTGTTTGAATACACCCTGAAACTCTAGTTTGCCATTTTGTTCTATTTAATGGATGTTTGCTAAACTAGATATCATGCACGTTTTCCTTTTGTGCAAGGCGATAATTTTGATTTAACGTGATTTTAAAAGTGTCTTTAATTAAACTTACTTAAATGTGGAGACATCATTTCACAGAAAAATCATTTTTTTTTCCTTTAGGGGTGTAAAAGACCACATAATTTGAATGTAAAAAGCACGCTTTCATTTTTTACATTTTGGCAAAATATGGATTATTTGCTTAAGCATCAGTTAGTCTCTAAACAACCCACTAGCATGCAGCTGCATGGAAGCAGAGGAAGCAAACTTTGTTTAGAAAACGCTTTGCATAGCAAAGTACTGTGTTGGGAAATCCCACTGTAATGAGAGTCTCTGCAGCAGAACTGAAAACAAGCTGCCGGTGTTTGTTTTTCTCTCCTGACAGTTTCAGAGGCTGAACTCAAACCTTGGCTCCTTTTCCACAGGGTGTATTGGCCGCTGTTTGTCCTGATTTTCTACGTGCTGAGCCCAATCCCGACCTTCATATCCAGACGCCTCAGTGACAGCACGGAGTCCAGCAGCGCCTGCAGAGAGCTGGCGTACTTCATAACGACTGGCATCGTGGTGTCTGCGTTTGGGCTCCCCATCATCCTGGCCCGAAAAAACACGGTGAGCTCTCCTCGGCCCGTTCTAAATTTGTAAAAATACAAACAGGTCCTGAAGAGTGGACATTTCACCTTTTTCTGTCTACAGATCCAGTGGGGCGCCTGCGGTTTGGTGATGACGGGAAACGCCGTCATCTTTCTCACCATCCTCGGGTTTTTTGTCGTCTTTGGAGGCGGCGACGACTTCAGCTGGGAGCAGTGGTAGACTGTTTATGGGAGGTGTGCAGATAGTCTATATGGTAGGGGGTTAGATATCTTGAGGAGCACGTGTTGTCCTTCGCTCAAAGGGAGATGCATCAAGAGCAAATATTTCAACGTATTATCAGGCTGACTTCTTTGTGTTTTCAATGAGGGACATTAAGCACAGCCCGCGTGTGCCTTCTTTATGTGCCTTTCCATGTGAGACCAAGTGATGCCTTCACACGCCCTTAAGTAACCTTTACATTTGAGCGTGTTTTGCCTTAACTTGTACCCCTTTTTGCTCCACCTTTTCTATATTATCTTTAAGTTAATCAATATCATAAAGGATTGTAAAGCACACTGAAAAGCATACTGCACTATTTCCTCCTTTTCAACAGAGAGGTGTCCTTACCGTTGTGGAATAACAAGCAACTATGAGTAATCAGTTTATGAGTTTTTCATTTGTGTTTTTGCAAGCTTTGCTTCTCATCCCAGTGCATGTGTTTACCTCTTCACCAAAGACAATGTCGGACTGCGAGTGAGCTTGTAGGCTGTGGTTTGATCTATCCAGTGAAAGTAGCTACAAGAAAAGCCTTTAAATGGTGGCAAAATAGTAATGTCGTATTACAAACTGACTTTGTACATTTGCTTTTAGGTGAATACATAGCATAAACTTTTATTTTTGTGTGTGAAAATCTTCTTTTTTTGTTGTTGTTGTTTTCCTGTTATGTTTTAAGGATTACAGCAATATGTAACTAAATGAAAATCACAGCCTCGTACTGTTTTTGTTGTGGATGATTTATGGGAGTCGCCCCTCATCTGTAAGAGAACTGCTCGCTGTCCTGTACAATTCACGATTTATGTTTAGCTTTCTTCTGCTTTATTTGGGAAATATATATATTCTATTCAACTGACACCTTAAATACACTCTCCAGGACAAATGTTTGGTATCTCTGTTGTGACTCCTGTGCCTACACTACAACAGCCTGAAGAAAAAAAAAACATCTTTTTTTAAAGCTTACGACTGCATTTGTTTTCTAACATTGATTAAAACTGTTTAGAAAATTCAGCTGCCCTGTCTTGCTTTTTTATAAAAGCTCCTGCACATGTTTGTTGATCGTTTCCACGCCCGACCTTACTCATTCTCTCTGAACGCTACATCAGCTGCAGCGAGCCCTGGTAACTGAATCCCATGAGAGGCGGAGGAGATGCCGGGTGAGAGCGTTCAGTTCGGCCATATGGTTGAAACATAGAAGTGTGAATTGATGCTTAATAATTTAGAGGCAGCTTTGCAATACTCAAAACTGCTTTTTTGTTAGTTCCGGGTATAATTGATGCATTCAAGCAGGAAATTTTGAATTGAGATTGTCGGTAAAGCTGGATGCGAGTGATTGACGTAACAAAAAAAGAACGATTAAATCCATTCTAATTCACAGATGAATAGGATGTGATAACAAATCGAGCGTGCAGTTACACCCTGGAATGCGGTGAAGCTTTTCCACCACAAACAAAAGACACACTCTGCAGAAAAATTATTATTTATGTGAATAACATCTGTGCTGCCCGCCCCCAGTGATTACATTTCATCAGGAGGGAGAGCACAGCAATCCTCTTACAGCAGAATTTCTTCCCATCAATTTAGAATCTGGAGCTTCAGTGAAGCTGGACAATTTTGATTTTGCCATGTGATATATTTACGTCAAATTTTAAAACGTTCAACATAAATTAAGATAAACCTTTAAGTGTGCTGAATAAATTGTCTTTTGTGCTGTTTTTGAATCATTTTTTATGTCCTAATTATCCGAAAGAACATAGTGCAGCTGTGTGGAAAAGTGCCTGAGGGTTTTTTTTTTCAAATTAAGATAGGTTTCATCCACTTAGCTCTTTTTTAAAATGGTTCTGAAAGGTACTTATGAGGTAGGCTGCTTATGTGTCTTACCTTTATTGGAACTCAGAAAGAGTACTTTTAAATTCTTAACAATTTTTTAACCGTTCTGCCTTAAATCACCGGATCTCTCTAGAGAAAAAAAATGAAATCTAATAAAATTCTAAATTCCAAGGAAAACCCCCCTTTTCCCCCCATCTTATACTGCCTTGCTTTCAACTGTCTTTCATGGTGCTGTACATGTTTAATATTAATGTTTGTTTTTTTCAATGGAAGATGGTGTGTTTTCAGCTCATGCATGTTGGCTCTGCATCCTGCTGTTTATATGATCCTGCTCCGAACGAGTGCATTCCTGTAAAAGAAAGTAACCATTTCAATATTCATAAATTACAGTTTACCCAAATCTGAATTTTTGATTCTCCAAAATAAAAGCACATTCCTCTGCAGGAACTTTAACATTATTCACAAATCGTACAAATGCACAAAAAAGGAGAGAAAAAAATCAATTTAATGTGGCTGAGCAAAACTGGCAAGTAGTGAATTATTGAATAAAAAAAATAGTTTCTTGAAACATTGTGTAATCTGTTCCAACTTAATGATAAATGTATAAAGTGGGAAAATGAATATGGATTTTAGGTCGAGATGGAAAGACGTGAAGGAAAAACGGAGGGAAATGAAGACGAAGAAGGGCCCAGGGACACCTCTTCATCTTTGTGCAGGACAGCTGTTGCCTGGCAACAACCAAGATATCAAAATTATTCCAAACGCTGGAGTTTGGCCTTGAACGCAGCACTGTGTTTAAGTTATTGAGTGACACTGTAAAACATCTTACAAACTGATGGTCAAAAGAAAAGCCAATTCTAGCAAACACTATTAAAATAAACAGATATTCCATTGTATTAGAGAATATCCATAAATAGGCTACAAGAAGTAATTCTGGGAAATTATGGACTATTGAATGAGTAACTTTATATTTATTTAGGATGATGGGTATTTATTATTTAAGAAAAATAATAAACCTCACTGTGAATAACTTCAAAGCAATAAAGGCTTTTTAGAGCAATCTATAAGTGGAAAACTCTATATGAGAACATATGTGGACAGGACCGGGGGTTCTGGTCGAACACTGATCCATTCTGCTCCGGTCACAAGTTGACTGGTCGCCAGAGGGCAGTGCGCGTGCGCGCGCGGCTGGCATACGTCGTCAGGGCTGAAGCCAATCGACGTGCTCGCGGGGTCGCGAGGGGAACAAGCGCGCGCGAATGGCACCGAGAGGAGCCGAGCGGCGGCTCGACGGACAGCGGACTCATCCCGACCGGAGGATACCCGAGCGAAGGAGCACTCAGAGCGAAGACAAAAAAACAAGGTTTGTCCTTAAGTTCTCTGTCACTTGTGTGTACATCCGTGGCCGTGTTTATCTCCCGGTTAGTCGCCGTGTTTTTACGACAATTCTTTGAAGTTTTGGGCATTTACACAAAAAGGCAAGTGTCATTTTACAGGACAATTGGGTTGATGTGTTTGTCCTGGCGCCTTTCAGACGCGTCATTTTTGAAGCTAAACTATTATCTGACATTGAGTTAGACTCCCAACATCACTTCATTCAGTTAATGAAGTGAGCACGCCGCGGTCCCCATCGGTTACCGAGCCCTTTCCGTTGGCACTGCTGCCTCATTGTGGGCGCTGCATGATGCACACGGTCACACGGAACGCTTAATTCCCTCCGTGTAAATGAAACGGTGGCAGCAAAGCAAATGAATTAACCGCCATTGACTCTCTTTTACGTAGGAGGCAAACAAAAGAAATGTGGCACAGTGTGTTACAGTGAGCTTGCGTAAGCGCAACTTCAATGGAGTGAATGAGAAGTGAGTGAAAGGGTCGTAAAACTAAGTTTGTTATCAGACGGTTGGTCCGGCTGTCAAATGACATTGATTCTGCTCATTGGTTTATTCCAGAATGAAGATATTACATCTAAACTGTCTCATCTGTGTCATATTTTATTACTTCTTCCAAAAGGAGAAACCTCTTTAAATGATATAAAAAAACACCTCAAAGCCACTACTTTTTTAATCTACCTTAATCTGACTGTAATCTTTATTGATATCAACTTTATCTATTTTTTTAAGGTGTATGGACTCATTTGGCTCGCTTAAAGTAAACCAAACTTTGTTTTCCCAGATAATTCAGAATGAATTTTCCGTTTTTAATGGACCTAAGTGGACCCTGGTCTGGGACAAGGATCCGGTCTCAGACCTATCGTTTTTTCCAGGTGGTCTCGGTTTATTTTCAATCAGACTGAGCTCTAAACCCTCGTTTCCACTAAGCGGTCTGGTGGTCTGATCTGGTATTTTGAGCATTTTCATTGTAGAATGGACCAATTAAACAGTACTGAACAGTACCTCTTGATTGTAGGTCCATTGAAAATAAGAAGGGAATGGTTGGAGCACCCATTGATTGGCAGAAAGTGATGATAACATTAGAAAGCACCAACATAGCGCTCATTTAAGCTAATATTACCTACGTTTGTAACCATTTGAGTTTTTGCTGTTTCCTGTGTTCTCTTTTCGTCACGAGTCTAATTGAAAATGCCTGCAAACAACAGGAAGGGCCGGTCTGCGGTGGAACTGGAAACTTTTCTTGCGATCTTTTGGCGACGGTGTGATGCAGGGTGAGCTAGCGATACGTTAGCAGTCTACACCACGTATGCGCCTTGAAAACTAACTGCTAAGTGGAAGCAAAGGTTTAACTGAGTGGAAACACTCGCTAGAATTAACTGGACCACTCTTTACAGGACCGTACCGGACCATTTGCTCAGTGGAAATGAGGCTTGAGTTTCCTCAGTCTGAATAGGCTCTGTGCTCAAAGCAGAACAACTGAACCAAAAAGGCCACCGTAGCCGGACTTTACGGGACGAAACAGAGTAGCAAAGTAGCAATGATGAGACAGACTCATTAAAAAACAAAAAACATTTAACATGATACACATTGCTTCTCACACTGTTTTCTCAGCAATCAAACACTTATCAGAGTACCTTCATAGCTGACGCCTCCTAACCGTCTTGCAGCATGCCTCTACCGTACCAAAGTAGCAGTAAGAAGGATTGTGTCTGATGTTTAGACGTTCAAAATTGGTCCACGAATTATAGAGTTTAAATAAATTAACTATCCCAACAAGGATTGCAAAGTGATTTCCACTGAAGAGATCTTTAGTCATGTTTTGGTAAAGAGCTTGATCCAGTTTTTGTACAGTCAATGGTTACGTTGACTGTATATTACACTGTTGAACTGAATTGTGGGGAATAGTAAATGGCGTATATTTGTATAGCGCTTTTCTACCGTCCTCAAGGCGCTACAGTCACAGTCCCATTCACACACTGATGGCGGCACTGCTGCCGAACACTGGCACCAACGTTCTACCAGACGCATGGGAGGGCAGGGCGGGAATCAAACCTACAATCATCTGATCAGAGGTTGACTGCTGTACCACTGCACCTCACGGAAAAGTGAATCGTTGCATCCCTACTGCATATTTTTACAATGAAATATGTGTTTTGTGGTAAATTAAATTTATGAAATATTTATGGTTTATTGTTTTATTATAATACACCAGGTTTAGTATAAGTCAACTGAAATGTTTTTTTTTTAAGTGTTGTTTGACTATTATCAAATTTAATAAAGGATTTTTCGTTTTATGTTTTTATTTTGTAATACAGAAATCATATATCGAACCAGATCAAACCGTAACCCCAAAAAATTGTGGCTTGAACTGAATCGTTAAGAGAATTGTTGCATCTCTTGGTTTAACGTCATGTTGTCTGTGGAGTTAATGCATTACATTATGAAATTGTGAAAAAGCTGGAAACTTGGTAAGGATTTGCCATTTCAGTTTGAACTTTGCAACACTAAAGTGACCTGCAGCAATAGAATTTTTGCAGTATTAACAGTGGCAGAGATGGAACATTTTATTTTAGGTGAGAACAGCAAAGATTGAAGCCATTTTGAAAGGATCGCAAATACGTATTTGAAACAGTTTTTTGATTTAGTGTGTCTTTAAGTGTTTGTGATCCACTAAAAAGCTTGTATTGATGATTTCTTCATCTTTAATGATAATTATTCTAATATTGTCTTAAAAATTGGAGGCAAGCTTTTTGCCTAGGGGGCAGCTATCCCCCTTCCCCCCCCCCGTAGGACCGCCCCTGAATACTAATAATAACAGTTTCCTGTCAATTCTACAGTGGGATTTTAAAAGCATAGATTCTTTAGAAACTTGGAAATAACTTCATGACATTTAGTAAATGTTTTGCAAGCATAAAATATGATTTAGAAATTGACAAAACACAAAATAAAAGCAGTTGTTGTGGGGTATGATCTTGGCTGGCACCTGTGCTTTTATTGTTTGTTTGAGACAACATGCAGGTGCGTTTAAAAGGACTGTCAGGAGGATGACTCAGTTGGTGGAGTATTACAGATGTGATTGCTGTGATGACTTGTCCGTTATTTTTGCTTCCAAAGGAGGAAGTACTGACAGTTGGCTTTTCAAAATCAGTTGCATGTTCCCTTATGAGCTATTAAAACACATTTGAGTGCAAACGTTTTTTTGTGCTTATTAGCAGATGAGGTGAAAAATCAAACATATCAAGCTAATCAAATTTAAACCTCATCACCTCCAAAATCAAATTCGTCTAAGAGACTTTTCATCGACCACCTATAAAGAAATTGTCAGATTATTTTGGTGGTGTGAAGATAAAGAAAGTTTAGCAAGATTACTTTTTTAATCTTTTTCATTGATCTTATCTACTAAATTATTTCTATTCATCAGACTTTTCTTTGTTTTTTTTTGTTTTTTTTCCAAAATGACTCTATCTGAATTATTACGCCACTATATGGCACAGTGCAAGTTCTTGTTATTATAGAAAGCCAGAAGATGCATTAGTTGAATTAAATGAGATGCAAAGTGGAACCAGGACAAAAACACTCTTTCTTGATTATCTCATTTCCTCAGTCATTTAAAGACCTACTTGTAATTGTAACCAATTCCAAGCGTGTCACGTCTCTCACATTTAACTATTATAAAGATATGCTACAGTTTGTGGTTTCCGAATCTCTAAAAGAGGGTTTAAAAATCTATTTTTTTTGTTTTAGAAAGTGCTATTTTAGTCACATGACCAAAATTTCCTCCCAGTAAAGATTCAAATATTTCATAATCAATGTTTAAAAATAAAATGTCAGTTTTATAGCATTGAACCAAGACAGTCTTTAACATACTCTAATATTACATTATATATATATTAACCACATAGGGGTATCATAACGATCTTAATGGTGAACAGTAGGTCTAAAAACAGTCAGTACTTTGCATTGCAGAGGGAAGAAAATGAAAAAAAATGACTAATTTTTTTTTTTGTTGTTGAATTTGGATTCTTTTAATGTTTTTAAATGGAACATTTTGCTCATTGAAGCTTTGATTGAAATTAGTGTAAAGAAGAAATTCTGTGTACGTTTTTAAAACTTAATATAAAAAGATGTGACTTTGTTGATGACTAGTTCAAATGCAAAGAACATTAATTATTATACAATTTTCATAATGACCCGAATAAAGCATTAAATATGTCCAACGTCAAAAGTTTTAACACAGTCATCTTTTTAAATATAAGAAATGCTTTCAGTTTTTGTACACTTGCTCTTTAAACAAAGATAATAAAACCAGGTGGTGCCTGCTCTGCTCTGCCCAGCTGAAACCACACAAGAGCTCTTCAGTATCAGGTTTTAATGCAAACAGGTTTGTCAAGGCATAATTGGAAATTCAAATTCAGCCTCTTGCATTACAGCAGGTAAAACAGTGAAGTCTACAGCGGCGCCTAAAGGTCCTGCGATCGGCCGCCGTTCCCCCTGCCTTAAAGCTGACGTTGGTGTTTTTCCCTCTTCTGATAACTTTCAGTGTTTTCTTGTACTTTCAATGTTTCCTGTCATTTAGGTCGACAACCTGCTGACTCAGATTCCCGATCAGCCTGTCGCCGCCGCTTCAAGGAGAACAGCCTCATCCGTGAGTTCATTTTTCCGTGTCTTAATACACATGATGAGGCCAAAAATCAATGGGAACTGAAAAACATATCGCTGACTAAGGCTGTTAACGTTTCTGCACTGCATTTGGGTTCTCAGTTTTCAGGGCTGTTTGTATCATCGAACAAATGCTTAGCAATTTAATACCACACTACCGGACAATGTTCAGCGTATGAAAAACAATCCTTGGATATGTGATTGTTGTCAAAGTACTTCAAAGTATTACTTAAACCTATATTTAATGTACAATAATTATGTTTACACTGATGTAAAATGTTTTCCTTTTCTGTAAAAAAATAAAAAATAAAAAATTCTGGAGATGCCTAAAAAAGTTTTATTTATTGATAGTTAAAAGTGTAATTTAATATATCTTATGCAAAGCATTTTTTATTTGCATCAGAAAAATCTAAATATGCAAAAAGTTGTTTTTACTCTGTAAAGTGGTGTTTCCAGTGAAAAGTACGCTGGGGAAAAGTTAATCATTTGTACAACGAAACTGGCATATGTGGGAGCATCTTGTGCCCCTCCCTGCTGGCAGGGAGACACAGGTGGATCCTGCAGGGTTGTTTGGACTCCTGCTCAAGCAGACAGATGCTCGCCTTTAATCTTCCAGCGCTGGCCACTCAAACCGTGAAGGCGTCATAGTGACAGCCTCACATTTTCACTCTGTTTTATTTTGATTTTTTCTATCATTTTGTCTTCAGCATTTTACTTTATGGTGCCATTCTGCAATCAAAAACTTTGCAAATAAAAGTTTTATTAAAGCTCTGAAAGCAAGAAAATTGTGGTGGTCACCTTGTGATTTTTAATATAATTAATAAAAGTAGCAATTGGGAGTCAGAATCACAAGATGCATTTTCAGTTTTGAGGTCAAGATTTAATTAAAAAAAAAAGCTTATTTTAATGCCACAAATGAAGGACTTCTGCTCTTGTTATGCACAAAACCTCTTCCAGTATGATGTACACACACACACACACACACACACACCCCCACCCCCCCCCCACACACACATATATATATATATATATATATATATATATATCAGGTAAGGGATTCAAGTTTTTCAATTTTTTAAGAATGTATCAAATTATAGTATCCAGTTTCTAAATGTAACAATTCATTTCATGCTAGTTTGATATCGACAGACTGAGTTTGGGTATGATCTCGCCCCCACATACACCTGTGTCTTTAACACTAACCCATAGAAGATGAGGATGACCTTGTCTGCTAATGTTCTTTTTTTTGCTCTAATTTGGTTTTCCTGAGATAGCAGAATAAATTTATTGCTTGTTTCTTCTAGACAACAACTTAATAATTTGTTATCTGAGGAAATAAAATGGTTATTTCCAGAAAATCTTAGGGATTTTTCCTTGTTTGGAGATCAGTAGAAAAACGTAACAGTTTATATGTTAAGCAAAATGGTAACAACTTATTAATCAATTTATTATGTGTTTACTTCCTGGCAGCAGCTGTCTCAGTTGATGTAAACATGCCACCCAAATGACACCTGAAACTTGATGCTTTGAACTCAGTGCACTCATACTCACTACTCAAACTTGAGAAAAAGGCTCTCTTTTTCAACAGAACAAATCACAAAACAATACAGCCGCACACGTACGTGCAAATATTGTCTATGGTGACAGACTGTTAAAGTGTGGACCTAGCAGGTGTAAAGAAATCAGGCAAACCAGAGAAAACAACCAACTTCCAACTGTTGTAGATGGGAAAATTCACTTATTTGGTCACACAAGAGTCAAGGAAGGCCTCTTGACGCCATCTTCAACACTTACTTATATAGACAGGAACACTTCCTGCAAACTTTCTTGCAGCCAATCAGAACAGACCATTTAGAAAAAGAACACCTGCAAATGTTGAGAAATCATATACTGTGAAATAAGACAGGAAAAAACAAAATGTAAAAAAAAGAACATTCCAACAAGATAACTTTTAAGTTTAAACATTGAAACTCAAACAGTAATGAAGAACACACAAAATGCAAAACATCATCCTCGCATTGGGATTGCACTTTTACATCTTCCTAGTTGTGGTGAAACTCAGGTGGAAATGAATTTGAAACAGCTTTCAAGTTAGCCAGTCACATTTGTAGAAGATTAGCTACAGTCAGTGATCTCCATTGAACGATTGTTTGTTGTTTTTTCGTGATACCAAGGAAGTTGTTATCTCGACTAAATGAGCTATACTTTAATTCCTAAATCTCAAGAAAGCAGTACCGGTAGTTATTATCTTAAGTTGTTAGGTCGTTTTATTGAGAAAACGCTCAAGAATTTAGTTTTGTAATCTTTTGAAATCAAAATTCTGTTTTCCGGAGATGGAAAAAAGCTTGTAGACTTGGCCAATTCCATTTTCTATAATCAGAAAGACTGTTCCTGACCAGTGCAGACTGGTGTCTAACTTTTATAATTGGAGGTCATAATAATATTTTGTTAAACACTGACATTTTTTTCCGCAGAGGTTGCATCAGGATGACTTTTATTGGACTGCCTAATGTGTCCTCATTGAATGGGAATCTCAAAGGTCCACCGTGATGTGAACCACTTATAGGTGTCCATTTTTATGTGCCTCTAACACACCTTTGTTTCACCCTGCCTTTCAAATCCTGAACGATGCTGTGGCCTCAATGTTTTTAATAATTATAAATGCGCTTTCAATGGACACTTGATGATGAACTGCTTTCTTTCAGTTCCAATACATCTATAGACATACAAATAGCAGATACAGTTTTCTCAGTGATTGAACTTTACAATATGTTGGTTTAAAAGAAGTCTGTTTTTGCTTTATGTATCAGTTTAATAGGGTTTTTTTTTTTTCATTGCATGCATACTGATAAAATTTCCTGAGCCGACCTCACAGACACATGGTGTGACAGCAGAACAATCCAGGACATTTGGCTCAGTTATAGTGGGCTCAGAGGGCCTGACCGGCCCATTCTCTCTGTGTTTGTTTTTTCTGGAGTCTGTACACTCAGCCAGTGGGTTCCCTGCAGTGGCCTCCACAGTGACGTCATCTTTCAACTGCCACAGATCTCGGTGTTGTTTCTCTTCCTCCGCAACACGGTTCTCTCAGTGCTCATGCTTCTGAAAAGCTTATTTCTGCTGGAAGCTGCTTCAGGCTGAATGAAAGAGGAAGTGATTTGGCTTGTGGAACGGTTCAATTATTTTCAAGGTCACATAGCTGCTTATGCATTTTTCTTATTTCAAGAATAAAAGTTTTTTTTCTTTCTGAAAAGTTAATTTGTCTATACAATTTTACTTACAGGAAACACAACTGACAAAAATCTCTGTAGATATGCTTTTTATTCTAACATTTGCAATCTACTCTATTTTAAAACCTTAAAATTATAGGAAACATTTGCACTATAGGTCTGTTACTCTGACAGAGTAAGTGTGATGTCACCCAAAAAAAATTAAAGCTTACTTCTGGTTCCAGTGAACTTTTTTCAAATCAACTGACATTTTTTGCAATGCGTACCCTGCCATGTTGGAGCCAGAAACCTGTCAGTAAGCAGTGATTGGTCTGAGTCTTGTTTCTGTACCAACCACTCTCATCAATCAAGAATGAGGTTGTTGGAAGTCCACCCCTATACCACTTGAAGGGGGACTACATGAAATCTATCAATTAAGTGCTTTGAATGTTAGATGTGAGACCCATAGACATGTATTAATTCACTGGACAAAGTGAGGTGTTGACATAGAAAATGCCTTACCTCTGGCCCTCGCGAAATCAGGCTAAAGAGGTCACCGTGACTTCCTGATCCGTCTGCCGCCATTTTGAAACCAGTCGACAATGATTGGTCCGAGTCGGTTTGAATCAGGTTTTTAGAGGAACTTCTGTCACCAAAGTAAGTTCTGTCACCAATCAAAGTCAAACCCCTTTCACTGAAAGCAGGTTTGGGAGAAGCTGTCAATCAAACGTTTGAGGGGGGGCCATCGGGCACCACATGCTTTTACTGAGACATCTGATTGCTTAGCTTATAACTTAAATAGCTTGCAACCAAAAAAAAAAAAAAAATCTAAAACAAAAATTAGGATTAGAAAAAAGATGTTAAGAAAAATGTATCAAAGCAATAATGGTTATTCTGGCAAATTAAATCACTTAGTAATTGCTGTCTATTTCTCAGTAGAAGTCTATTGGATTTTGATCTTCTCTTGGAACCAGCAGGTACTTCATATTTGGAACACAAGACGGGAGGGATTGATACGTCCAGTGAATACACAGTCAGTGGTGAGACTACATACTTTGAGACATGTGATTAGTCAGGTTATAACTTGAATAACTTTCAATAACTAAAACATCATGAACAATGGTAGAAGAGCAAGAATAGCTGTTTATTTCCATGGGACTTTTGCTTCTTGGAACCAGAAGCAAAAGTAGTTTCTTGTTTGGAACATGAGGAATGAGGGGTTGTACAGTCGATGACCACAACAGAGTAACTTCCCATTAGAAATGTAGCTTTACATATGTATTGGTTTACATAGAACATCCCTGAAACACCTGATACACTTTAATGTTAATCTGTCAGTGTTTAGCTATCTCTCTGTGTCATAAGAGCTCTGGTAGAGCATCATCCGTGCAAATTCGATAGCTCCAGTTTGTGTTGGTGTTATGGTTCCAGCTCAGTCAGCATGAAGACAGCTGCATGAAGTCCAACAACTGCTTTGTGTGTAGGACATGCCCACACCAACAGTGTGGGAAGCATGGATAAGATTAGAAAACCGGTGCTGTGTGAGCCTTAAAAAAACCTGCCTTCAACCTTCCAGCACTTGTGTGCGATTTGTCACGAAATAAAACAACTTTAAACAAAATAAAAGTTATGAAGTGTCAGGTAGTAGCTGTGCCCCATATGTTACATTTAAACTGATATGTCCTAAGTGGCAGTTGGCCGAGATGATCACATTTTTAGATATTGCACCAATGTTGCTGTTGCAATACTGCAGAGTTAAATTTTTGAAGTCAGCCGTGTTATATCCTAGCAAACTACAAATGCACTGAGTAATAAAAATAAACTGCTTCCTCTTGTGCAGTATGTGTGCCAAAGCATAACCCCATGAGAAAGCAGATGTTTCCATGTGTGACTTATCTTACAAACTGTCATAAATCACTTCATACCTATTGAAGACACACTTCTTTTTCAGCTGCATTTTTTTGTGCTTTTTTCTTATGTTGTTCTATAAAAGAAATAAAGAAAAGCTCTACACTGTTACACACTTACATTCAAAGGGTTTCCTATTAACTATATGGAAAAAAAAGAATATTAAATGCTCCACTGATTTCCCTCTGAGCAACAGGAATGGAAGCTTTGTATCCTTGTTTTTTTTCTAAGTAAACATATTATACAAATAAATTGGGGCAATAACCTTTACAAATTCCTAATGATTCAATTTTCCAAAAAACAAAGCAAAAAAAAAACATTCTGAATACTTGAATACAGTTTTCAGATCAAGAACAAGTACTTTTTTTTTTTCTAGAAATAATAAAAAGCTTTTTTTCTGGCACAATTTCCAGAGTTACTAAATAAGTAACTCTGATTTTCTTCAGCATTTCATACCTCTATGCACCATTTTTGTCTTTAAAGACCCACTCCAATGAAAATTGTCTTTTTATTTTTTTGTTCTTGTAGTATTTTTTTCGCAGTGCAGGACCTCTATAAAATAATTTACGATTAAAACAACGTCTCAGAGTATTTCTTAATTCAAATCGCATTAGATCAGAAAACAGGACGCCTGAAAAAGTTCAGACTAAGGATGCAGCTATGAAATGGGTGTGCCAAAGTCTCCTCTCTGCCTGGCACACCCTGACCCGCTCACATTTAGGTGTGTGAGATGTGAGTGTTCCACTCTAGTGCTGTTGCAAATTCTGGCTTAAAACTGTATGACTAGATTGATCATTATTTTTGCGCCATTAAGGTTACCTTGAGACTAAAAGCTTACACATGAGTGGGCAAACATAGCGGGTGACGGGGAGGGGGGCGGATGCTCCGTGTCAACAGTAAGGATGTAACGATTCTTCGAGAAGCTGTAAAAAAACGATTCAAACTCGTCATCATGTTCATCGATGCAGAAAATGAAAAAATCGATTCGACAGCTTTCCGTGCACACGCAGCTCTGAGTATGTGCACACCTGTGTGTGTGTGTGTGGGAGTTTACACACTGGCCCTGCAATCAAGTTGACACAAGTTGACAATGCAAATGCGCACACCACAATTCCTGGCCTCTGTGCATGGAGCGTTCGTTGTTATCCAAGTTTTTAAGCCGGGTCACAAGCTCTATGCATAAATCGGGTATGCATTGAGCGTGCTGCTGAATGTTCAACCCGGTTCAAGGTGTTTACACAGCGGTCGCGGGTGGTGCGTTCAAGAACGCGCTCTATGCAGGTTTATGAACGTGCGCTCAGCAGGTGGTATCCACACCGGAGCACGCTCACACAGGTAGCGGCAGGGAGGAGGTTCTTATTTTATTGTATTTTTACTGTTTGTTAGCGCTCCTCCTCCACCTACAATAGGGAGAACCCATCCATCCATCTTCTTGTCCGCTTCTTCCCATTCGGGGTCGCGGGGTGCCGGAGCCTATCCCGGCTACTGATGGGCGAAGGCGGGGTACACCCTGGACAGGTCGCCAGTCTGTCTCAGGGCCTCAATCACACACACATTCACTCCACATGCACACCTAGGGGCAATTTAGAGTCACCAACCAACCTATGAAGCATGTTTTTGGACGGTGGGAGGAAGCCGGAGTCCCCGGTGAAAACCCACGCATGCACGGGGAGAACATGCAAACTCCACACAGAAAGGTCCCAGCCGGGAGTCAAACCGGGGCCTTCTCGCTGTGAGGCGAGAGTGCTAACCACTGCGCCACCGTGCAGCCCTAGGGAGAACCTTGGAGCAAAAAGTCAAAGCGGTGTAAATTCCCCAAATCTTGCTCCAGTCTTTTTTTGTTTTCAAAACTCTGTTCCTTTAATGCCTGTCTTGGTGTAATATTAATCCAAACGGGCACAAAATGATTCGTTTCTCTTTCATGGTCAATTTTGGCACTTCTGTGTTTTGAAGTGGACACTACCCACTCACCCCTCCCAAATCCGGGTCCCTGATTGGTCATTTTGCTGCGCTGCAGGACTGTGATTATGTGTAAAAAGATTGAACCGGGTTGAACATTCAGCGCACGCTCAACGGCTGAGGGGAATTGCGGTGAGTGGGTGTGGAGCAGTCCGTCACACGGAGCACAATATGGACCAAGTATGAAAGGATTTATGATCATTTCAGTATTATGTATAATTGTTTATTTGTGTTGAATCATTTCTGTTAGTAGGAAAACAGACAGTTTGATTTAAGGGACAAAAAGAAAACATACTTGACCTTAAAATACCTTTAATTCATTGTGTTAAATAAAAAAAAATAAAAAAAATCAAAATTGTGACTTTAAAACTGTAAATCGAATCACCCACAACCCAGAATTGTATTTCTAATGAGCTACTGCCCCTGTACAATTTGTCTTAAAAAACAACAAAGGCTTTTGATTTTGGCAAGAAACTTCAGAACCATACTTTAAAGATCACTGGGAACAATTTTACGTTAGTTTAAAGTATAAACATTTTTTTCTTTCAACAAGAATGTGTGTTCTTCTTTTTTTCTCCTGATACAATCCGTTCTGTAGATTTAAGGAAACAGAAGTTGTTACTTTCTGTTTCTTATTGACATGTGATGATATTTAACATTATCAGACTCTTGCAACTTTGGACAAAACAAACATTTGAAATTGTAGTTTGAGGCTGATTTTAGGCATAAAAAAATTGGGTCCAACAAAATGGGGTCTGGTTATATTTAGATTCATATATATGACAAACCCAACCTGTTGGTGTACTGAAACCAGCTATGCTCTGACTGTTGCTAACCACTTCTGCATTTTCTGCTCACATTTCTGAGCAGGTATAAAAGCTCCAGTGACAAGCATTTATTCTACTTTAAATGAGTCCAGTCTTGCAAAGGTGAGTTAGAACTTTTCTCTGTAGTATTTAAAGCATAATCCGTCTTTTTCTGTTATTTATGGACTTATCTGCAGTCAGTACATGAGTGTAAAGTCTGCAGCTATTGTTGAAGCGCACAGATGGCTTTTTAGAAAGTCTAACTGCCAGACTCCAGAGTGGTTTAACTCAATTCGAACGCTGTAGTGCACATGATTTCTTTAGCTTTTTTTGTTTGGGCACCACAAAAGATGCTTTGTGTGGGTGACCAGCAGTCCTGAATTAACGACAGACACTGACTCACGCTGCAGAGCTCTCCATTGTGCATTGGAGCAATGTGATGTCATTTTTATTGGTCAAAATGCAAGTTTTCGCTCAAATATTGTTTCAGTTTCAGCAGTGTTTATGTCTAGCCTTCGTGTGTATGTTGGATAGAGGTTGATGAGTGTATTATGTGTATGTGTTTGATAGGTCATTGGTTAATGCTTAGTCACAAGCACCTGTACAGGTGTTTGACCCAAATGGATGCTAAAGGTTTTTGGGTTATCCAGGGCCATGGAAGATCGTAGAGAGCATCTAATGGGAAGTGGTGTGTTTTCCAGTTCACTTGAAGCTCGTACAGCCACCACAAGGGACGTCATAAAAATGGAACATACAATTGTTGTGCGTGGGGTAAGTGTATGTGAAGAATTTGTGAGGATAGTGTTGCCCGCACTTATGAGGTACAGGTGATGCTGTTGTGCGATGTCCTTAAAGTACTCTCTAGCCATTAATAAGGTGCAATTTTTGTCCCTTTACAACTCTCTCATGAATCCCGCCCCCATGTGCACATGATATGCAAGTGCTTGTAAGACGCCCGTAGGATAACCACACAAACTACGACCTAATTGTTTAATTTCCTATTTTCTAACACTGGGTGCACGGAAGGAGCCCATTAGAAGCGTGTACAGGCTCCTTGCACATGATATACTGTACATGCCTTCATCTCACCTATTTCCTCCCAATATTTTATCTTTGCTTTATGTATAAGCGTTCACTATGACTCGTAGCTCAGCATCCCAGTAAGAAAAAGTGTGCATGAACATTTTCTCTGTACGAGCTCACCAAGCGGCGTATGACCTTGATGTTTCGTGCTCGCCACCAGCCCACATTCACCTATAAGGGCAGTTATGACTAATGCTTTAACAGGCTTTATCAATTATCTGCCATCAGGTGATCCGTCATGCTTCAAATGCAGCTTTTTTATTCACTGATGCAGCTGTGTATAAACAAATAGAATGCATTCTATTAGTTATGTTTGAAATCGTTCAGGTAACAATTTTAAATATGAAGGAATTGGTGTTTGACAGCAATTTCTAAATGTCTTGGTTATTTTGTTTTTGCTCTTTTTATTTGAAGCAAAGATTTCAGGAAGAAAATCTGTTCAGGTCAGAGATCCATCAAAACCTCCCACATTCAACAGAAGATTCAATGCATGAGTACTACAGACTCCTGAGTGACATCCAGCTTAGACCCTGAGAGTTTTTCAGACTAATTCCAGTGAAAGCAGCAACAGCTTTGATTTAGATCAATAAATGTGGTGTTAAATATAACTCATCATTTCAAGATTCTTCAGCCAATAGTTGAGCCCAGCATTCAGCCAATGCAAAAGCACCCCTGATCTAGGGCGTCTTGTGTGGTTCAACTGAAAGCGTCTCTTGAGTGGAAACCATTTAGCGCAGCTTAACCTACTTTTTTGACATCTCCAAAGCTACAGATGTGACTTTGTATACATGACAAGAAACACAAACCAAAGTTATAGCAACTGGATATATAGCTTTGTATTTTTACATTAGCTTCAATTTATATGATCGCTCATAGCATGGATCTTGCAGTAGGACTGCTTTTGAAAAGTGGTACGGCAGTCAGTGGATCTGCTCTAACTCATAAAACAACATCCTTTTCAATCCACATTGTTGCACATCATGCCTTTTTATTAGCATTTAGTTAAACTAGGACTGTAGATGTCAGCTCTGAAATGCATGTCACTGATAATTACAAAAGTAAAATAAAAAGTCAAACAAAAAAAAATGCATTTTGAGACACAAGCGAGGCCTTTAGAGACTTTTCTCAACAGAGACTTGTCATCTCCATTTGTCAAAGAGCTGTGATACTTTTGGAAAATGTAGCTGCTTGTCATCTTTGTTGGGATAAGTGTCTCCTAGCTGTGCACACATCTCTTTGATGATAATGAAAGAAAATCCACTTATTGGTTTGGCAGAAGCTGTGATAGAAGCTGTGATATAAAAAAAAAAAAATAAAAAAAAAAGAGAGACAGCATTTATCGCATAAGTAATAGGTCTATTAAATGTCAAAGTAGGCATTTAAAAAACCAGAGAGCTCAAACACCACTTTTACATGCTTATATTGTCAGCTCAGTGCTCAAGTTGTTTTTGTTTGTGTAGTTCCCTAGTGTGCTCTCACTTTAATGATTGCAAGTGTTCGCCTTAAAACCTGAAACTAGTGTTTCCAGTCATCATCCTGAGTGCAGCCTCACGACCGTGCATTCTTTTACTCTCTTCACAACAACAACTAATTATTTGTAAAGGAACAAGCAGCCTTTGGGGAGACGTCCTTTTGCCGTGGTTACAACAGTGAGAGGTCACTTGAGCAATAAACCTCATGGAAATCCTCCTTTCTCTCTGTGTAGTGCAGTGATCTTTGGAAATCGGAGGGCTTTATGTGGCTCTGTTATATGTATCACTCTTGAAGTTTTATTTGTCTGAAAGAAATCTAGGCAGATAATATTAGCGATGAGAACTACACTAATGTTTCTTGATCAAGGTCTCCTTAGAGAACATTAGACCGTGTGCATATATTAACTCGTTTAATAGTCTTGGAAGTCTTGCTGTAGCCATACAGGCTCTAGTCTACTTTGCTAAACTGCCTGTTAATGCTACATTTGTAAGTGAAGTGCTTTTGTGGTAAGACCAGCTGAGGGCATGGACTGTTTCCATTGAAAACTTCTCTGCTGATGATAAACAGCCTTTTTTTTGTTACTACGGACTCTAGTATTGCACGGAATCCTCGTTCAGTGATGCATCCAGCTTTTGGGAAACGGCAGTTAAATCAAAGGGTCAAAGTGTGGAGAAACTGCACAAAACTGATTGCTTCAAGACTGACTGATTTATTTCATTGTGATGTGATAAAAATCCCAATCTTCTGATCAGTCTAATGGTGATCATACTGTGTATAAATAACACAAACATGAAATTATCCTTATCGTTGGAGAAAGTCTTAATTTGATTCTATCTGATGTACCATAAGTCATATCTGAATTAGGAGCATCAATTGAACCAGCCAAAGTAGAATACAAAAGTCATTGAACTGCATGTTATTTGTAACTTTTTAAAATATAATCTTCCAGTTTCAACAAATAATGATGAATGTTACTGCATCAAACCTTATCAATTTATTAAATACATGTTATCTATGGATTTATTGTGATGCCAAAAAGAAAGAAAAAATCAACCAGTTAAAATAGTTTTTTTCATATGTTCAACATTACTCAAGCAAACAAAAATATTAAACATTTCTATAAAATGTTATTTTACTAATGTTTTTACCATTAATCACTTGTAAATGAAAAAATCTTTATATAACACAGCAAAGTGAGTTAAAATTAGGACACAAGTTAGAAAAGTAACCCAATAGTTGAAAAATGAATCATCATTTGTGATGGTATCTGGTGAGACAATCTCTCCAAAGTGATGTGATTCTACTTCCAAATCTCCAACAGTCAGCGACCAAACTCTGTCCTCAGAGATGACGCTCGCCCCCAATGAGTACTTCTGGAGTTTGGGAGCGGAGAGGATGTAATGGCCTGCCAGCAGTCTTGACCTGGACTACACTGAACACTTGTGGGAACAGCTTGGGCATTCTGTCGTGCCAGAGTGAGCAATACAACCTGATGGCTGACTTTCAGGGCGGTATTTCTCTACATGAAACTCAGGCTGCTGTTTGTTAAATGTTAGTATTTCTTTTAATTTACCACTATTTATTTTTTCTAAACCTCTGTCATCCTGTCCAACAAACAAGAGTTGGTGATTTAATTTTACTTAAGAAAATGTTTTGTTTTTTTTTTTCTTCCGGGTATAACTCAAAAACTCATCTCTGCTTCATGATACAAAAGCAGAGCGACACAATTATTGCTTTTAAAAGATTGTTTTGCCTATTATTTGACTTAAATCTGGCTAAAGAGTCCTGATGTATAATAACTGGATTTTTACAAGTATTTTGTCATCTTGTGTAGTCTTGGCTCTGTGTGTACTGCTTAATGATTGTGATCCTATTCCTGTTCACTGACTGGACTACAAGTCCGGAATAAAGCATATCTATCCATCTATCTATCTAAAAATAAAAGATCGATACATGGTGAGAACCCATAGAGAAAGGACTAAATATGGCAATATATTCCAATATCAATATTTGGGCACACCCCAAGTAGAAATGGTCAAAATGATCTGCTGCAGTTCAAACCGAGCATCAGAATAAAGGTGGTTTAAAGAGGATAGGTAGTTTATTGCTGGTGCCAGTTGGGCTGGTCTGAATATTTCAGAAACTGCTGATCTACTTGGATTTTCTCCCACAACCATCTCTAGGGTTTACAGAGAATGGTCAGAAAATGAGAAAAATATTCAGTGAGTGGCAGCTCTGTGGGTGGAAATGCCTTGTTGATATCAGAGCAGAAAGGCCAGACTGGTTCCAACTGATAGAAAGACAACAGGAACTTAAATAATCACTCGTTACAACCGAGTTCTGCAACACGTCAAACTTTAAGGCAGATGGGCTACAGGAGCCACTTTTGTTAGCGAAGAACAGGAAACTGAGGCTATAATTCACTCAGGCTCACCAAAATTAGACAATAGAAGATTGGAAAAATATTGCCTGGTCTCACGAGTCTTGATTTCTGCTGTGACGTTTGGATGGTAGGGTTAGAATTTGGCATCAACAACATGAAAGCATGGATCCATCCTGCCTTGTATCAATGGTTCAGGCTGGTGGTGATGGTGTAATGTGTGGGGGATATTTTTCTTGGCACACTTTGGGCCCCTTAGTACCAATTGAACATGGCTACAACACCACAGCCTACCTGAGTACGGTTGCTGACCATGTCCATCCCTCTATGACCACCGTCTACTATCTTCTGAATACCATCTCCAGCAGGGTAAGGCGCCAATTCATTAAGCTGGAATCATCTCAGACTGGTTTCTTGAACATGATAATGACTTCACTGGACTCAAATTGCCTCCAAAGTCACCAGATCTCAACCCAACAAATCACCATTGGGATCTGGTGGAATAGGAGATCGACATCATGGATGTGCAGCTGACAAATCTGCAACAACTGTGTGATTCTATCATGTCAATATGGACCAAATTCTCTGAGGAATGTTTCCAGTACCTTGTTGAATCTATACCTGTTCTGAAGGCAAAAGGGGTCCAACCCGGTACTAGCAATGTAAATGATATGGTACGGTATACAATTCTAACAAAAGCCGTTTACTTTTTCTCAAGTCAAGTGGCAAAACTAACTTTGATCACAGAAACACAATTAAAAAGAACAAGCTACCTGGGATTGCCTCTGGAAAAAAAAGAGAACTCCCTTTGCTCCTTGTTAAAAAGGAACCCCGCTATGTGGGAAATTTATTGTTGTGTTGTTAAGTGAGGAGATGATTAATAGTGTCTGATGGCATCAGAAGAAAGTGATTCTTTTTGTTGATGGTTTCTGCATTGTTGCCGACTTGGCAAGGTGGACAATAGAAATAACTTTTTGTTATTTTAATACTTTGTTAATGTTTTGTGAATTTTGCTCACAGGAAGTAAAACCTTAAATCTGGTGATTTTTCTGGGTTTTTTTAAAGACTTTTGGGGGACTATGACTATGACTTGAAATATGCACTGTTCCCATTTTAATAAAGAACACTAACAGAGGCTGCCGTAGGCAAGTACCACAACCCCAACTGCATAAACCGTATAGGTGGACAGGTTTTTAAAACTATTTGCAGTCAGAGCAAGAGATCCTTACTTGGGTATTCCTTAATAGTCATCAGTGGAGTGTAGAACTTTATTTGTTATTATCATTTTTCTCATGAATTTGGTAATTTCAACACAGCTTATGAGTACACACTAAGCTCTTATATATCTAGTCTTATGCTGACTGAATCTGCCTCATTCTTTGAAAAACAAGTCTTTTTTTTTTTTTTTAAGAAAAAGCAAAATGTTAAATACTAAATGTTGCACGTCTGACATTGAGTAAAGCAAAATGTTAAATAAGAGTTGCATAATTCTTTCACCATTTCATTAGTTACTAACTAAAGCTGGCTCTAAAAAAATAAATCAATAAACCATGGGCCGATCTAACTAACGGCTTCCATAGTAATTCACAAGGGTGAGGCGCAGCACGCTAATAATTAACTCGTAATGTTTTTCTCATCAGCAGACATCAGTGAAAGTAGAAGGTTTAGCTCCTTTCAAACAAACACTGACTTTTTCCATCTCATGTTTCTTTCAACAGTGCCTTCAGAGATGGATTGTAGCAATTATTGTGTACATCTCTCCTTATTCATCAGTAAATCAAAAAGGGAACCATTCATAAAACTCTTGGTTGCCAAAACATGTGACGTGTGACCTGGTGGAAGAACATAGATCTATGCACAACTGAATGGGGCTGAGTCCGTGCTTCAACTTCCTGATTTTTGATTGTATCAAAATTGATTGATTTAAATGAATCCTAACAATGTTGTTACCTGGAGTGTCGTCTTAGCATCACATGTGACTGCATCACGTCACTTAACTGTTAGAACATTTTGACTTACCCTTTCAAATAGAACCTGTTCCAACAACAATTGGGCTCTCTGGGTACTTCTGTATGCGTTATTGACATATAAAAAGATTACTACACCGTTCCAAAAGTGGTTGTTTGACTCAGCACAGCAAAGGTACAACAAAGATCCCTCAAAGGTGGAACAAAGCAGATTTGTTAATTAAAGGTTTTGTCACACTTTGATGCTAAAGAGAATTAAGAAGTGTGTTAGTGAATTCTAATGGCATAAAAATAATAAAACTCGTATAAAAGCTTTTTTTAAGTTTAAGATCATCACTTTGGAGGGAGAAAAGTAAAAAAACTAAACTAAAAAAAAATTGAAGACAGGAGTGGACATTCGAGCAAACCATCTTATATAGACTTTGCAGTGCTTTAGGAAATACAAAACATCTAAACACTTTCAAATTATTTTTAATGAGAATGTTAGATGTTCAAGTTCGCAGCAAGATCAAAGGAAGATTGATAAAGTCTGATTAATTTATAAGAACTTCAAGGAAAAACATGAAAGAACATGGAAGCACGCACGACTGAATTTTACAAAATGCACCCGAGGAAATCTAATAACTTAGTGCAACAGGAAAACAATCAGAAGCTACAAGCCAACATTAGAACCAAACAAATAAAATAAATTAGGTTTGATATGATCTCAGTCAAAGTTGAGACATCTTCGGAATTATTCTGCTGCTCGTATTGATCTTGATGCTCTCCAGTCATTGATTGTAAATGGGCTGAGTGACCCCTCCCCCCGTCAGGGTCCTAATAGAAAGTACCCATCATTCCCAAGAAGCTGAAGACTACTATTGAGAAATAAACAGCTATTACTCCATCATTATATTTGTCCTAATAACCATTCTTACTTTGCCACTTTTTTTTTTAACTCGTTTAAGTCATTCAAGTTATTAACTGACCAATTTTATGCCTTAATAAAATGCACATGTGGTCTCACATCAAATATTCAAATATCATTATTTGATTGACAGAATGACTTCCAACAAGCTCACTCCAGATTAGTGAGTGCGGTTGCCATAGAAATTTAGGCCCAATCCGAATTCTTCCCCTCTCCCTACCCCTAGTCCCTCCCCCTTCATTTAGCCCTCCAAAGGGAGGGTTATGAAAAAATAGTGTCTAATATTTTGGACGTTACTTTCACTTAATGTCATCAATAATCACCAGTCCGCTAGCATTAGAGCGGAGCTTCCGGTGGTTGAATATACATAACAACAGCGGTTTTATAACTTTAAAAAGGTCGTGCTACAACAAAAAGTCATTACTTACAAATTTTGTGATCCAACATGGCAACATCTATATCGCCAGAAAATGACGACTGAATTGACTTAATTTGGTTCAATCGTTGAATGAATCATTCATTCATTTATACAGCACTTTTCTTTAACATGCCGTTAAACACAAGGTGCTTATCATAAAAAACATATAAGCTTTAGTTAAAAAAAAATAAAATAAGAAGTTATATAAAAAGCAACTGTAATTAAAAACCAGGTTTTAAATACACATACAAAAAAAAAAAAAAAAACTACAATAAAAAGGAACCGAAAGCAAGTTATTTTCTATGGGTAATATCACATTCACTCTGGCCAGTTCTCTTATACTGTCCATGGTTCTAACATAATCATAAATAATGTAAAGAAACATCAAGTATGGGCTGAAATGTGTCTGACTGTATCAAATATTAAAAGAAACCAATCCATTACTGATAAAGATCTTTTCTAATTTTCTGTTTTAATTGTGTTGAATGGGGTATTGTAAAATGTCTTGTTGTTTGAGTTTGAATATCTATAAAAAACAAAAAGGGTTGATTACAGTTAAATTGTCACTAAAAAACATGTTTTTAGTTAAAGTGTTTGCACAGCAACAACTATATATTACTAACTGCAATTCATCAGCATTTTGTATAAACTATGAGCAGTGCCATGTTGTTTGTAGCTGTAAAATTATCTTTTTCATTTGTCAAGAGTCCTGTCATGTTCTACTGACTGCAGCACAAGGGCAGAGTGCCTGCGGGCCAACGGGCTATAGTGGGTGGAAACTGTGGAGATCAATAGTGTCAAGCAAAACATCAATAGATTTCTGTCACATAAATTAGTCACTCATGTCTGCCCCGTGGTCATTTTCCAACCACTGTCGTCATTCCAGAATTGACGAGGGCTCGCTGTCTGAATTCGAGCCTGCAGATGGAATCAGAATGAACGCTTTTTTTTGTTTGTTTATTGCTGGAGCTTCTGGTTTATACTACTCTTCAGTGTCATGTATACTGTAGCCGTACTGTATTCAAATGGACAAAATCTTCACTTTTTTAAAATACAACCGGAAACATTCGTTAATTTTAGAAAATTTTATTGCTGTAAAATTAAGACCAGAAAACCCATAAAATTATTTTTCTATGAAATGTCAAAATGAACTCAATTATTAGGATTCTTCCAAGAAATTCTACTTGTAAAACTTTAAAATTCAGATTCAACCGGTTCTCCTTTTATAAAGACATCCTTTCCTGATTAGACATCGACATAGTACATTTTAGCCTGATGAGTATGTCCATCGCTAAATAAGAATTGATTAGAAACTAAATTACTGACAATTTGACATTTTAACCTTTTATTGACACGGGTAAACACAGTGATTGGAGCTTATTTTTTAACAAACATGAATGTCTGAACCAAGCTTCTTTATTATTTACCCTTTATTGAAGCCTAGAAAGTGTTTAGATTCATCTTTTAAAATATTAAGGTTTTTGGCCTAGTATGTGGACTATTTTTAGTGCAGGGTTTCTTTTCTCGCTTAAAATAAAGCAATGGTGGTGTCAGATTGTCCTCACACTTGTACTTGAGCTGGCTCCAGCCAGTGTTTTACCAGAAGAGGATTTAGCAGTAATAATACATCAGTAAAAAATGACAATTACAATTAAGTTTTTCTAAGTCCTCCTTTAAACAGCAGTTTAACTGTTCTGTTTTGTTTCTTTAAGTACAAGCTTTTTCAGACACACAAATCAGTTAACTTGACCTGTACCATCCAATACCACTTTTATAGCAAACATTGCTCCCCTTCCGTCAGTTTTAAACTAAAAAATAAGTTAATTCATTCAAAAATCTTGGAAATAACACATCCTGAATGACGACAGCATCCTCAATCATTTCTAAGAATCCTGACTACAGGAAGAAAGCTAGTCTGCTCTCAATGTCATGGAAAGGTGTTGAGAATTCAGCTCCAGCTCCATGCTGAGGGAACAATGCAGGGCAGAAGACTTTTCGGTCATGAGCCACATGGGCTCTTCCCCCAGAGATTTATTCAGAAACAGAGCTGAATGCTTTCAGTCAGTGTGCTACGAACCATCTCCATCACTGGTGAACGATGCCTGGGGCACAGCAGTGTTTTTGACACATATGAGGAGTAATGCTGTCTGCGTTCTCTCTGAGCGAGCAAAAGATGTGGAGCCACTGCAGGTCAGAGGAGCTGCCTCTGTGTTTTCTTTTTGCACCTGAATGACTGTCTGGATATTATGGGATAGTCTCTCATTATATTTGACTGGCTTGCTTTCATGTCTCACAGATTTTTCTCATCCCCAATAACCCAGATAGGATAGATTTTACTGGTCTGTAATAGAGTTTTATGTGTCTGTGTTTCATTACCTGATTTCACATCTTCTCTAGCGTGTTTTTATAAATATCCTCTTTTTTATGATTTGCCAGACATGGAAAAACTGATCAAATTTAAAACATAAACTTACATTGCATTTGATCAATATAGAGAAATATCTCTTTTTTAAAATTTAGTGTCTCCCTCTCAGCATATTTTCTACATCACAAATAAGCCCTTTTTCAAACTGCATTTTTTCATCTGCTTCTGATTCTCAACAATTTGAATAAAGACATACCCAGAAACACATTTTAATCTTAAATTATTTTATATATGTCCTTCATCATTAGAAAAAGGCCACAAATACATTTTAAAAACACCATAAAACATGATTTTCATCAGAGTTGAATATTTTCCTTTTTCTTTCCCACCCCTCCATCTGCAGTGGTACCAGTGAGGCTGCCCAAAGCAGTAGAAGCTCTGCTTCTTTCTGAGAGATCTACCGCGGATGGTCTGTTTGAGCGTCCCAGGATGAAGAAAAGCAGGAGTGCCCAGGGTGTCACGCCAGGTGATGTAAGTGCATTTTTTTAAATATTTAATCCTTAAAATTACAGGTTATTTATTTTTTTTTTCAGAGATTTTCTGCTTTTTGTTACTCAGCTTCTTTAGTGGTTACGATTTCAGAGTTTGCACACCTTCCAGAAGTGTGCATTTAGCTTCTGCTCCCTCCTAAGTAAACGTTAAACTCCTGCTGGAAAGTGTGCCCACAGTGAGGTGCAGCATGTCCATGCCACGGTGTGTGACTCATAAACGGATGACTGTTCTGGCAGAACACACCGCAGAGTGGGAGATGTGTGTGTGTGTATGCATGTGCATTCTAGGACTTGGATAAGCATGTTTTTTGTGTCCACAATAGATAAAGAAAAACGGAGGCAGAGTTGAGTTCCTTTTTTTAAGAAGTTGTCTGAACGGCACGATAGCAGTGAAGACAACAGGAAACGGTTAAGGCCAGAGTCTAGAAGGAAACGAGACCATGAAGTTGAAGGACAGAGAACTGACAGAGAGCCCCATCTGTTTCGTTCCTGGTGTTTATGACTGGACAGGAAGGTTAGATTCATTTGACATATTCCAACTGGAGCTTGGAAGCCAAGCCAAAAGTTGGATAATGAGAGTTTTCCTGCTGTGACAGGCCACCATACCTTAACACAACCCAGTTTTAAAAAGTAAATAGAACGGAGGACTTTCCGTGTGCTTCAGCATGTTTTTTTTCCCCTAAATTTGCAAACTAATGTGCTGGTTGTTGATGGCGAGTAGACCCACTCTGATGAAAATTATGTTTTGGGTGTTTTTAACATGTTTTTTGACATTTTTCTGATGACAGGAATTATAAAAAAAAAAAAATTAAGCAAGAAATTGCATTTTTGAGTAATTGTCAGCAGATGAAAAATTGACATATGAAAAAGAGCATATTTGTGACATAGACAATCCGCTCTGGGCGGGCTACAAGCTTAGCTCGCTCATGTTCAGGTGTGCATGAGGAATGATGGAGAATCAACACCTATGTACTGTCCACTTTCAAAGATTGACACAACTATAGCAACATATAGAGTTGTTGGCCTGATGTAGTCAATTCCAGAGATTACAAAAACAATAAAATTCCAATTCATCTACCTGCAAATTACTAGTTCAATGTATGTCTTTGTTTTCCTCGTGTGAGCAGGCATCTGGCTCAAAACTACTCTTTTATAGAAACTGTCTTAAACAACGACACAAGTTTTTTGGCTAAAAAATACATAATCATTAATTAAAAAAAAACACTGGGAACACTTTTACAAGTTCTAACATCTTGATTTGTCCCGTTTAAATCCTGCTTTCTTTCTCTTACAACAGTCGGATGTAGCAGTTGGAGCTCGATGATGTAACATGTACTTGTTAAGTGTCTTTTCATCAAACTACATTCTTTGTCATTCAGCTTAAATCAATTCCACTTTCTTTGCTTATAACAATTAAGTCTAGCTTTGAATAAAGGTGCCCTTATTTTTTGCTTAACTTTTGCCTTGGCTCTTTTCCCAATGTTTTATTTCTCAAGGTGGTTTAATTTTATGCATGGAGAGTCTAATTTAGTGGTGGGCATTTTGGCCTTCATTGACATAAATTTTCTTTCAGTCTTCATTCATACCTCTAAAAATGTAATCAACATTACACCAAGACTTAAGAACCCGTACAGAATCACAGATGAACACAATCAAAGCACACTGTCTACAGGGGCAGCTGTGGTGCAGAGGTAGAGTGGTCGACCACTCGTCTGAGGATCATAATGCCACCTTGTTGCCCCATGTAACTAAGTGTTCTTGGGCAAGAGACTGAACCCCACACTGCTCCTGGTAGTTTTTACATAAAGCCAAATATTTATCATAATTACTTGTAAATTTGCCATCTACTTATCGTAAAATTGTAAGATATACTTTATTTTGACTTTGGAACAATACAATAATTACTTAAATAATTTAGAAAGAAATGTTTAAATAAACGAATGAATTTGATGCTGTCTTCTACTAACTGAAATCATGATTTTTTAGTTTGAGTTGTACATAATAGATTTATTTCACCACACAGCCTCTGCAAAAGTTCATCTCAAACCCAATTCACTCAATTTCACTTAAATAAATGTGATACAGACTCTTTTCTGTTCCTGAAATGTAATAACTCCATCATAGTGTAAGGCCACTGTGTTAGATTAAATTCTGTGCCTGTCTCTCCTCTTTTAACAAGGCTTTTCAGAAGTGCCACAGAGAGCACTCGAGTTGTTTTGGTTCCAGAGCCAAGAAAATCCTTTCATCCTCATCGAGATACATCGACTCCACATCTTTTTAAAAGTACTGCTGCGGTGCACTACCTCCCTTTGAGACCCATTATTTTACACTCAAAATTTTCCTTTAATGTCAGTCATGTTTAGCACATGCATGTCGGAGACTGAAGTTAAAGTTGCAGTATTTTCTTTTCCAGATCCACTTTGTTTTCGGCACATTTAGCTAAAGTCCTACTTTATTCTTCTATAATTAAAAGAGCTTTTTCTGAGCTAAAAGTTTAGTGTCTAAAATAATTTTTATTTCTAGACTTTTTGTTTGTATTTATTCAGACTAAGAACAAGTGCCAATGCTTTAAGGTTTTATATGAAACTCAACACTGAAAAAATAAACCATTCTGAAAAGACTTATCTGTCTTCCAAACAGTAGCACTTTATTTACTATAGTGTATCTAAGAAAGACTAAAGCAATCAATCTGACAAACCTCGACTCTTAGAAAAGCAGAAGAGTCAGCAAAGCTGTCTCCTGCAACAATCAGAAAGAACAACAAACTGTTCTGTGTATCTTTTCCTCCTTCTTTCTTCTTTTTCCTGTCAGGAACCTCTGTTCTCTTTTTTCTTTTTTTGCAGTTCTGTCTCTGTTATGTATCACAGGGGACTGCTCTGCCAATGCACTGATTCACTTTCACAGGTTGACTCAAGCTCTCTGCCTCTCACTCAGTTCATCAGTTAGCCCGCTATGCCGTAGGTTCATACTCATTCAGGCTCATAGTTTACATTTTAACCAGCTGTTCATTCATTTATCGTTAAAGTCCGACACCAACCATACATTTTTTACTGTAAAGTTGTTCTCAATGACCTTTTAATTATAATTATGACGTTTTTAGCCAAAATCAAGAAGCTTTTGTTGATTTTAAAGCATATTTTATGCACATTAAACACAATTCTGTTGACACAGAGGAACCCCTGCCCCCGCCCCTCCTTTCCATCACTGAAAGCTTAGTTTGCACACTAAGGCTTGAGCTTATAGCCTTCAGGTAGTATTAGCGGCACAAAAATAACAACGAGTAATATTGGTTCAATCCAGTCGTACAGTTTTGAAATGGAATCCCAATTAGCTTCAGCAAGAGTGCTGAATGCTCATTTTATTTCACATACCTAAGTGTGAGCGAGTGTGCGCAGGGGGAGAGGAGACTTTGAGATGCCCATATCAGTAGCTCCATCATTAGTCTTAGCATTTTCAAGCATCCAGTTTTCATTTACTCCTGATTTGGATGAAGAAATATTCAGAAACACAATTTGATTGTCAAAAAAAAAATATGAGAAAACTGAGAAAATGCTACAAGAACATATTAAAAACACAAAAAGACCATTTTCATTTGATTGGGTTTATAAAACTAAAAATGTTTATACCTTAAGAGAAAAAAAAAACATAAGAAAATGAGTGGTACTGGGACTATCGAAGAGTTAAATCTTTTTAGCAATCTCTTTTTGATCAATTCACAAAACAGTATGATTTTGTTTTAACCAAAACTGTTTTATGATGGAGTATTAGGACCACCATAATTTTTTTTAGTTTACAAGAAGAATAAATTCTAAGAAAAAAGTCTTGATTTTACAATAATAAAGTCTCGCATTTATGAGAAAAAGTCGTAATTTTACGAGTTAAAAGTCGTAAAATCCTAAGAAAAAAGAACAAGAATTATTAACAAGGAAAAAAAAATCAAGTTTTGGGGAAAATATCATTGTTGTGTAAGCCTCCATCAACATCACATGATGACTAAATCTATCAATGCAACCACATATGATGTTTTCTTAAATTATCTGAATTTATGTGCTATATTGCATTTGGACCTCTAGAACTACACCGGCAACAATGTCAACAACTTGCTCACCAGAAATCCACTCCTTGTGGGTCAAGAATCTTCTTCTAAAGAGGTTCAGGGTCCGGCAGATTCTTTTCATTGTCCTCACACTTAAATAAAACATTGTGAACTCACTAAAAAACTTAGTATTTTCATATTTGTGAAACCAATGCTGAAGTAACTGCTCACATTGCACTCTTCATCCCTCATGGGCCTACTGAAACACAATATTGGTTCATTTTTTGTTGTTATTTATATTTTCTTTGTGAAAATAATATTTATCATATATGTTAGAATTTAATCTTGTAAATTCCCAACTTATAACTTATGAAATTATAACTGTGTCGTCATAAAATTACGACCTTTTCTCATAATTTTGTGACTTGTAGTTATTTTATTTTTTTTTAAAGGGGGCCCTAATACTCCATTGCACTATTTCTCCCCGTTCCTGTTCCTGTTTGCTGGATCTTGTAACAACATCTCTTGGGAATTCATCCATTGATTGGCTTCCAGGTTCTCCACAGTGTTGGCTGAGACCTTGTAAGCCTTGACATGATAAAGTTGTGGCTGAATGATTTATTTGTAAAATGGGAAATCGAATGGTATAGCATGAGTTACTAAAGATTATTAACGATTGCAGGCATAGTGCTGCTATAGTTAGTTTTTTAGCTTATCACAGTTGTTCTGCATTAGAGTCGGTCAGTTATTTATTTAGCTTATAAATAACAAGAATCTTTACACACGTGCAATCAAACTGGTTTTGTTTTCATTATGAAATTCAAAATCCTGCCAGATCGTATATCAAGTCTCATGTTTATTTGTTGCCTGATATTTGTTGATAACCATTTCGGACTGTTTACAGTTTATTTGCATGACATCCGTATCAGAGCAAAACAAATCCAACTTCTGCCTCGGAGTTAAAAAAAGATTTCAAGATGTGTTATAGTGTTTTATATTTTGCCTCTAGTTAGGCACCTTCAGTGTTTTCACACATTTATTAAAACTAGTGCAAAATCAAATATTTTTTAACAGACACACAAACTTTTACTTATAAATTACAAATATATACTTTCTGGTACTTAACAAGAAGGAATTGCTGGCCGTGACAACTAAAACGTAACTATCTATAACGAACCATCCGCCCCTCTTCTAAACCCCTAAAGCAATCTTTCACGTATGGGTCATAAATGGGAATTTAGTCAAGTTTGTTAAATTAATGTCATTCAAGTATCTAGAATTTCTCAAACTTAACTAATACATACATTTATGAAATCTGTTTGGCCTAACGTTAACCCTGATTCCCACCAAGGCAGCCAGGATCATTTTTAACTGGAGAAGTTTGTCAGCCTTGATTACAGACTCCAGTTTCACATTGTTTGTGACCGTTTTACTCATCTCCTCCATTCATTCTCTCACACCTCACCCACACATTCAGAAGGCTGGCGTTTTCTTCCCTGTCTTAAAGCGCATTCAACAAATTCTTCCCTCCACATTTCTCTTCCTGATCATCAAGCCTCCTTTGTCATTTAAAACTCTGTGTTGTTGGCAACGTAAAGTGGAAGGGAACCGGCTGTTCTGTTTTCCCTAGGCGTCCTGGCTTGTTTACAACCCCGTCGTGTCAGCTCTGCTCTCGGGGCTCCTTCCTTAAACCCTCCTGCCAAAGCAGATGCATTAAACACACAATTTATCTCCAGCGCGACCTCATAAATATGTCAATTGGCAGCTCAAGTGTTGAGTGCTTCAAAATCAATTCTTTTTGTGAGAAATAAAAAACCTGGAATGGCAGTTGCTGACATTTGGCGCAGAGAATTGAGGTTAGCAGATGATGGAGCAACTCTTTACTGCTAAACATGAAATTATTGAATTTAATTTCACTCAAAGATTTTGTTTGATCTAGGTGTTGGATTTTCTTTTGTACATGGATTTTTTTATATTCTAGCAATTTATGATGAGTTGCCATGGATGCCATCCATGCTGCGAGACAAAGTAAAGTTTTCTAATAATACTATGAATTCAATCTTTCAGATTCCTATTAAAAGATTTAATTTTGTCTTTCAGGAGAACTTGGATCTGTCTGTGGGCCAATTTTCAGCAAGCAACACCCTTGGGGTGGAAGTGTGCAAAGTCCACCGTCGGTTTTCTGGCAACCTGCAGTTGCCTCCGTTGTCATGGCGACAGGCGGAGAAGGAGAGGGACAGGGGCAGGCCGCTGACACCCGAGGAAGACCCCGTGACCCGGACCAGACCCACAAGCCTGCCAATCGCCTCTCTGCCCCGCATCGACATCACGCAGGCCGACCCGGACAGGTGAGGTTTAGAAACACGATCTCTTAAAAACAAGAGCGCTGGTTGGTAAAAGGGTACACCTCTTAGCTGATATCCACAGATTTATTTTATTCCTAGCTTCTCTACTTTTTTCTATATGTTTTTTTTCTAACAGGTAGAGTGACCATATTCGAGCAATGCTTAGATGCGTGCAATTATATTACAACTCCACAAAATTGTATGATGTTTCAGCAATCTGGGTCTTAAAATCCAAATAATAGATCAATATATTTGGATATCTCCTCCTAAATCCTATAAAGCCTTTTTTGATATTTTGTTTAACTACACAGGCTATGTTATTGCTTAAAGCTATCACAACTTTTACATTTTCTTGAAAGTCTACCTTTGATTTTTGAGTGTTTTAGCGATAGTTCACTTCAGTAATTCTGTAAATGCATTTATGAGGTCAGACAAAACACCACCATTTCAGTTCATTACAACAGTCTTTTGATTATAAGAGTCACAGCAGGCTCATTCAGCCAAATCTGTTTGGATTTTTGACCTGATCATTCATGCTGGAATAGAAAATGTATTTGACCAAACAGTTTAAGCTCACAACTGACTTATACTGGCAGTGGGAGACCTCATCATATCCCCAAGAGATAGCCTGAGTCAGGGGTGTAAAACTCAATCGCACAGGGGGCCAAAATCCAAAACACACCTTAGGTCGTGGGCCGAACAGGATAAATATTTATTGAACACACCAAAACTACATATTTAAAACTTTAAAAACGTAAATTTTTAACACTATTGTGAATAAAAACAGGCAAGAATATTATTTCAGATTAAATCAAATTAAACCTTTAATAACTTTCAACATTTTACTCTCAATAAAATATATTTTGTCAAAATTATACAAGTTAAAAATAAGTGCATTAATAATTAATAATAATAAAATAAAATGACCTGGAGGGCCGTATCCGGCCCCCGGACCTTGACACATCTCTGTTAGGCAAAAGCACTAACTACCTAAAATATTCCTAGGTAACAGAGGGAGGTCAATAACCCCCCCTCTGTTACCTGTACAGAGGGAGGAATATTGTAAACGACACATCTGTGTGATTTGTCCATATGCACAATTCAATTCAGTTAGAAATTTTTTTTAAATTCCACACAGGAAGACTAGTGATGCCATAGAATTGAACAGTTCATGACTAGAGGTTCACTGCTAAACACCACAAAACTAGTTTGTCACTCCAAGCGCTCCCTGATCTATTGTGTGAGTTCAAAAAAATAATTGGATGAAAACCCTTTTTGTAGAGTAGTTTGTTTCAGAAACTGGTGATTCATCCTCTGATGTTTCAGTTGCAAACACGATTTAAATTGTCTTTTTTTGTTTCATCTCACAAAAGGTTTTTTTGTTCTCTGTGATGCAGGAGAAGATAACAAACACAGTTCTGTGCATTTAACAAGAAAAAATAGAGAAGTTTGCTTTAAAATATTGGCTGTTTTTTTTTAGTTCTGGATGACAAATAATGATGCCACCATTCAAAAAAGAGCTGGCTTTGTCTCATCCAGAGTTAACGCTGTTGTTTCATGTAAGAAAATAAAGTATTCATTTTTTTGTCTGATCTTAGGGACATTTTTTAAGCTACAGCGATATATATATATATATCCTTAAAATTTGTGTTGCAAGTTAACTTTCCATTGGAAAAAAATCTTTAATCTCTGTAGTGCTCAAACACAAATCAAACATCAAAGGTTTAATGTATCTGGAATGAGTGGAAAACCTTTTCTTCTTTAGAGAACATCAAGCTGCAGAAGATCAACACAATTCTGTTCTGTGCTGTTTTTGATTTATTTACAAAGCTCTCAACTATAATTGAATTAAATTACTTTACAAAATTAGATTGATCTCCTTTTAGACTTTTTTTACCATGTAAACATACAGTATGTATACTCTATTTGAAAGTAGTTATATAGAAGCTGATGACTTGTAAAGTCAAAATTGCATCTTGGAAAAAAAACATTTTAATTTGTTTTATTGACAAATATTTTTTTCTGGTGACAAGCAAAATATTTCCAATTTCAGATGTGTTAGCTAAAAATTCATTTCCTCTTAAAAACTTGTTTTGTTTAGCAAAACTCTTCTAAGCTTCTCTAGAGCATATCTTTGTGGTGACTGAAGGACTCTACTCTAACGTACAGTCCATAGGGTTGAGATAAATATTTACCTCCAGTATCAAAGTGGAAAGTAGAAAAGCTCAAAGGTTAAATGTAGTTTTTTAAATTGAAAAAAAGTCAGAGACAAAGCTCCTGGTCCAGAAAAAAATCATTGGTACACATAACAACAGGAAATAGAGCTGGTTAAAAAACTCTGCACAAAAGTGGTGGGTGTTTTTTGATAACTTTGATGCATGGAAAACGAGAAAGAACTTAAATGTGGGCTGGAGCAAATTGTTCAATTAAAGCATTGAGTCTTATTGGACAGATGGTCAGCAAACTTTTTGTAAGCTGCATCTTAATACACTTTAAGGGCCTAAAATATGCAAAATCAACTTGTTGAGCTTTTAAATCTATTATAATGTTAATTTTCATGAAAAACAACCAAAATGTATTTTGATCCATTCACGTATTTCTGAGCATTTCTGTAAAACAAAGCTCTCTGAGCACCAGCCCCTCCCAACCCACAAAAACAACTGGGTTCTGACATGGTGACATAGACCAGTGAGAACAGCCCCTTTCAGGAAGAGTGCGCTGACAGCACCGCCCCCAGTCCAACACCAACACCTAATTTCTCCACAGAGGTAGCGGTGATCAGCCAAAAACTTTCATTTTACATGCACAGTATGTACATCCATCTTTGCAAGAGTCCGGATGTTGTTTATTTTCATGCCAAGCGGTCTTTGGACCTGCACCAGTTCAAGGCCCAGTAGTTGGGGACCCCTGATTTAATGCGAATAGACAGCATGTCAAAAACGACAAGTTGGGGACACCCAAAATGTCAAAAAGTGATGCGGAGGGGGCCCACACCATCCATCCATATATGTTAAGTTAGATGCAGGAATGTGTAGCGACATCGGATATGATATGTACATTCAAGAATGCACTGAACACGGGTTCTTGAACCTGCTTTTAGCATTTAGTGTTCACGCTGGACTGTTGCTACGATACAAGCACATGAACTCACAGTTGGAAGAGGCTTGGTTCAAAATGGCAAAACGGTGCAAGTCTCGCAAATCTCTGCTTTTTCTTTCACAGCTCTATTTCAATATATGAAATTCTTGGTGTCATATAATTCCATCCGGACACAAGCCACGATTATTCATTTCTTTTTCACAATCTCTTTTCAATCAGTTTGCACTTTCATGAATTACAAGAGGACGCTACCCATACTTCAATGCCAAATCTAAGTCAACTGGTTTAACTTTCACACACATTCAATGACCGCACATTTTGGAAATACAGCCCAAAAACTGACTTGAAAACTTGCGTAGCAACGCGTGAAAACAAGAATTTAGAACATGGATGCCTGAAATACTCATACACATTTACGCAAACTTTTCAATGGAAGTAGTCACCTAAACTTAACGTATCGTTCACACATGGTGGGAACTTGGCATAACATGGATAAGTATTATACAAACAGAGAAACCATTGTTTTTATTGTTCATTTGATTATTGTAGAGTTTATAGGACATGCTAGAGACGCTATGTCTTCTGGCTGACCTGAGAACGTCTTGAGATTCCTTCAAAGACACAGGAGAAAGTGACTGACCTGGTTTTGGATAACCATGGATGGATGGGTGGATGGATTTTATGAATTCTTTTAGAATTTATCACTCGAAAAACATGTTTGGTCCAGTCACTGCTTTAACAAAGTCATATATTATTGTGGATATTTTTTATTATTTACTATAACAGGAAAAATATCAGACACAAACAAGTAGATGAAGGAATGTAAAGAAATTAAAATGATCCTAAACTGTTAGGCTAAGCTCTCTCAGTCTTTCATTTAAAAGGTTGTATCACTCTCCCTTTTTACCTTTTGGCCCCTGTTGAGACCCCTCATCCCCTCACATGTAGAGGAAGAGCCAACGGGTTGAATTAGGATTTTCTCTTGGCCTTCTTGTGACTTAAACAACCTCACTATGAGAGCACTCCGCTTCAGACTCCTTCTGATCCCGCACCAGCAGGTGGTGAAAAGTGCGCTTTGATGTCCTTATCAAAGCCTGAATTTAAAATGTGGCCCTGATATATTCCGCTGTGTTCTCTTGGAGCTAAAAGAATTTGTCATGACAGAAAACTCTGCTCGGCTGGTGTATCTTTTAGGGCCTGTTTTTCTTTTTTTATTTAAGGTCTGCTGTATTTGCTGCCTTCTCCCACAGACTGTTTCATGCAAGACCATGTTTAGCAGGAGTTTATTTCAAGCTGTCAAATGTGTCCCTGCTCAAGGGTTAGTTAGAGCCTGGAGGAGTAGTTCATCAAAGTGATTTAGAGGGGTGGAAAATCAGCTGGAAAGTTGCATTTAAAGGATTTTTTTTGTGGTTGTTGAAGAAAATCGTCTCCTGCCAATCAAAGATAATAGGAGGGTTTGAAAAATTTATATTTTGTCGAAACCCTGACAAAAGTATACAGACTGCAATCCAAAATGACAATATTTCTAGCAAATGTTTGGATCTCATGAGGTTCAGAAAAAAAATCTTTTCAAACGACAAATATTCTGTTACAAAACACATCTTCGTCCTTCTTGTTTTAGTGAAAGCAGATGAAACAGCTGCACGAACTTGATCATATCTTCATGTAAACACGCTCTGCGTTTTTCAGTTATCTGGTGCTGCCTTAAATGGGATTAAGGTGAGATGGAAAATCATATGCTCCTTCAGGCTTTGTTTCTATTACAAAAAAACTCAAATATTTCAGTCTGTAAAGCTTGCTCTGACGTTTAGAAGAAAAATAAATGGTTGAAATGCTGCAGTTTTTTTATATTATTCGGGTTTTGATTGGACACATTTCCAAACTGGAATAAGTCAAATTGTCTAATCTAAAAACGTTTTATCTGATCAAAGTATAAATCATCTCATTGCAGCTTCTATGGGGGATTTGCAACCTTTTAAAAGGAAGAGCTTAAAAGGTCAACTTGAAATGTATTTTTCAAACAAAAGTCAGCTTAAGTTATAATATTTCCTCTTTTTTCCTATGTGCAAAAAAACAAAAAGATCCTTTTAAGGTTCATAAATTCTCAAATCTCTCGAGAGGTTCTAGGTTTATATGAAAATTGATGGAGTCCACTGTTGACCTCAAACTTTTGTACATATTTATGCTACGCCTGGAAGTTTGGTTTATTTGACTCTTTTTTCTAGTTTGATGATAAAATTCTCTGCTTCTCCTCAGTCTTGCAGATGTCATCCAGGCGGACTGGCTTTCATCCTGTTTGGACACTTTTCACCTCTGTTGTTTTGAACGAGGCAGTTGTTTGAGGGGGAGACGCTGTTCTAATGAAACACAGTCTTGAGTTGAAACTTATTTTCTTTGTCACTGAAATAAAGAAGATTAGGTTTTTTTGTCAAATTTAAAGCTTTAAGAAGAACTGGCAGCAAAAGTTGAGGTTTAACAGGCCCCTCCACAACACTTTAAACTTTAAATAATGAATTCACACGGGTCCCGCATTAAGACCCCTATATGGTTTAGTCGGACACCATGTGATGTCAAGAGATGAGCGGGTGAGTTACTGGAGAAAAACTAATCTGCGACGTTTCCACACAGAGGAGAAAAGGACAGGCGGTCAGATGAACAGTGACGTTGGGCTCGCAGCGTTCCAGCCCAGATCTGGCTGAAGCTCTCTGCCAAGCCTGCGTTATTCCAGCAGGAGAGCTGCGACGGGACGGGATGGGATGGGGTTCTGTCAGTGAGCAGCCATAGTGTGGCTCAGTTGCTTCATCTGAACAGCAGAAGTGGAAGGCTGAAACTATGTTGAGGAGGTCCCCCAGGTTAAGAGCTGGGCACTTTGACTTCAGTGATGACGCTGTCAGCCGCGTTCGCCTCGGTGCTCACAGGTGACTTTCATAAATTATTATTTCTGCACATTTTTAAAGCAATTCTGTACATTTGTTGGTTGCCTAATGACACTGTGCTTGTTCACGTCGATCCTGGAAAATGCTGTTTTTATTTTATGGAAAGCAGGGATTGGAATGGTGTCCAGATTGACTTAGAATCGTCGCTTGGCATATTTTTAATCGCCACATTGCTTATTAATCTCATTTTATCTGGCTGAGGTGTGGGATTTAGTGACTGGAGCAGATAATCCCACACATGGCAGGAATTTAACATGTTCAGGGTTTAGGAGGATGCAAAAAAAAACGGCGCGGACACGTTTACTCCACACAGGCCATTCCGTTCATTTATTTGTACTCATTAAAACTTCGATGGAGATTTAGAGATTATATGTTTGTCCTCCTGGGTATTAAACCCTGACTTTTCACCTTTCAACTTTTGCCCATCGGATTACATAAAAAGCTAGCCCTCTTCTGCACCGAACCATACTGACAAGTGGATTATATCAGGCCGGAGCATCTGTAGGGACCTCACTGGTGTTTCCAGCCATTTTACAGGAAATGCTGAATCTTTTTATGACGCATGTACACCAGAAAAGAACCCCACGGTTAATTGCTTTTGCCTGTAGCTGTTATTCACTTCAATGTAATTGAATCAAGATTGCTCTCAATGTCTGCTTTTCTTTTCATGTGGTTTTTTTTCCCTTTTTTTGCTGATAATAGTCCAGAACCAACTAGCATCTATTTGTGAACTAATACAATTTTTAGCTATTTTTTCTCCTTTAAAATTACTTTATGCTTATTTGATTTTCTTTTCCAGGCACAACGACACTGATGCCATGAAATGAAAGAAAGGGCTTCTGCCACATTTTGCTCTCCAGTTAATCCCATAGCTGTAGCCCTCTAATAGACAAACACAGAGACCACATATGACCTAAAGCTGAGAACAGAACCACCTAAAGTTCAACAATAATGTCATTTAGACTACAGTCACATATCCCAAAATGACACATTTGAAATTGGGAGTCAGGAGTTTTATTTTTACATGTATCGCTGTGGCCACTGAGGTTTTAAGAAAAAGTTACGATGACAGGAGGATTTTTTGACATCCCGGGCACATTTGGTTACATCTTTTCACTCCCAACTCGTCATATATGGACGTATGGTTCCACGTCACTTTTTGTCATTTTTGGTGTCCCCAACTCATCGTTTTTTGACATGCTGGCTGTACAGATTAAATCAGGGGTCCCCAACCGGGTCCGAGGGCCACTTGGTAACGGGCCACAGACAGGGAAAGAACGCATATGCTAATCAGGGGTCCCCAATTTTCCAAATGTGGACCCAGAGCGGTACCGGTACCCTAACCCAGTACTAATGCCCGAACCCTAACCTGGTACCAGTTCTGCTTCCATAATAGCGTCCCGAGGGTTGGAGACAAAACATCATGAAATGGCAGGGACGGGCCCCGAACCATACGCCCATATATGAAGAGTTGGGAGTGAAAATGTGTTGGTATTGGAGGTAGCGTGGTGGCATTCCAGTGACAGACAGGTGGCGGGAAGACAGCAGCATGAAAATTGACTGATGGAAGGTTCTCCGAGATCCCCAAAATCATCTGATGATCGGCTGATTTCAGACTGCCACCCTCCAGCCACCCCCTGCCCCTGTGCTGCCATCAAAATTTGAGTTGTGAATGACCAGTGGTGCAGAATGACCCGCTTTAATACACCCCTGGACTACCAAGACGCTGGTGGCACTTGATATGACACACATTATAGGAAGCCAGTTTTTGTATGTTCATACATTCTAGTTATAATTAAAGAAAATTGATTTTTTTTTTTGGTACAAAGTGTGTTAATTTATCCAAAAGCATTTAAAACTGTAACATATTAAAAGTGGCTTTTGTTGCATAAATGTAACTTTTACAAATCTTGTCTGTGTTGGGGTTTTTTTTACGTTTTTT
>NC_050528.1:24559175-24601545 GCF_002922805.2 Oryzias melastigma
ATTTTTTTACTGGGTTCTTGTCATTCGGCTTTTGTTGCTTTGAACTGATATCAGGAAGAAAAGCAGAGCAAATCCACAAGCTTAGAGCACTTCAAGCTTTGATTGTTGTGGTGTAAGCTGACCGGGGCAGTGTTAAGTGGAATAAAGTAGGATATATAAATAACAGGGACAAGGTTTGTCTTATGATTTGTTTCTTCAACAGAATGCTCGTGTGTTTTCTCTCCCGCTGACAAAGGCATCAGCAAAGACGTGTGGCGAGAATACAGATACTGATCTTTGGAAAACTGCCATTTTTCTGTCTTTTACCCACTCACTACTTTTATTTGCTTTTGTCTTTCTTTTAGCTTGGAAGTTGAGAATGGCCCCTCCCTGTGCTGCAGTCCTTCAGATCTGCAGGCGTCCCCGGGTTCAGGTCTGGTTCTGCACCCCAGCCTGGCGGCTCACGGCCAGAGAAGAGAGTCCTTCTTATATCGTTCTGACAGCGACTACGAACTCTCTCCTAAGTCCTTGTCTCGAAACTCCTCAATTGTAGGAGAACTGTGAGTTGTCAGAAGTTTGCACTTTCTTTCCCTGTTGTGGCTGATGCGTGGTTGTGCTTTAATGCTGTTGCATTCTCTCATTGTCAGACATGGAGAGGATTTGATCGTGACACCATTTGCCCAGGTAAGATCTGGTTACCACTCAGTGCATCTCCAAACCAAAAACAGCTTCCTGATGGTCACTGAAAGACCTGTAGATGTAACGTCACTTTCTGCCCTCTAGTGGCCATGACTAAACATAGCATTAAGTGCACCACTTTAATGTCAATTCACAAGACTACTAATATATTCTAAAAGAAATATAGTTTTAACATTTTGCTATGATAAAATGTAACGACATTCCAAAATTGTATCTTTTAATTAGGTTATAACGAAAACGCTCAATTTTGTTCTACTTTCATTTAAAAAAGACGACTTAGACACTTTTTATTTATTAAGAGTGTTTGTCAACATTCTCAAACACCACGCATTTAGATTGATAACATGTCTGAAGTCTCACTAAAATTATATTTTAAATAGAGGAGATTTTTTTCCATCTGCTGTAAACCCTTTAGATCCTAAGGCATAAAACTCAGTTTTTGTCTACTTGTAAATTTACTTCCATATTTTCAATTTGGAAGACTACTTGCTTGCCTTATATTGTATCATTTTAACCAGCACAACTTCACCTATGCCACACTACCTTTATTTTGTTATTTATCTATGTTGTATTCACACACTAGACAGCAAAATCAGAAAACTCCATCTGGAAAAAAGAGATTCATTTTGTAGTGGAAACCCCCAAAATAGCTTACAATGTTGTAGAAAATGTATGTAATTATTATTTTAAAAAATATTTCCTGGTACCGGGGGCTTTTTTCTCACTCTGTTTCTGTGAGACAGATGGATGGAAGGAAGTTGATGGAAGTATGAAAATGTCATAGCTGAGTTCCTGATTGGCTGATGCGCAAGGCGACATGTCAAACTTTAGATATTTAAAAACTGTCCACGCTGCCCAATTCGCACCTCACCGCTAAAATTGAGCTACAGCCAGTCTTCTGCGCCCATCACTCAAATCAGGGACTTCAGATCGCCTCAATTTGGGTCTGTTCCATTGATTTCACATTGAAACTCCACAGCGTGGCTCACGTTCGGTGTGAATGCACCTTTATACAGACAGTGGCTACAATTCAGTCAGCCTGTGTGGCTTCAGCTACCAGGCAGTTAGAAAAAACAAAAAAAAGAATTTCTTTCCTCAGAGCAACAATGACCATTTGACATTTCTTCCTGGGATTTTGTTTTTTTTCCTTTTTTTTCTCATAAAAATTTCTCATTGTGTTTGCAGAAAATAATAAACAAGTTTTTATTTTGTAGAAGTTTGATCCAGCTGGATTTCAGGTGTTCTGCCTAGCTGCAATCTGCTCACAGATGGAGGCGTGTCTGTCCATTCTAAACTGCTCCCCTCCTGCAACGGCGGCGGGCGGGACTTTTGCAGTGAACTGCAGAGTTTCCGCAATCTTTAGATAATGCCGAAAATTCACCTCGGTCCCTGAATACAGTGATGATCGGTTTCCTCATTCTCCATATTTATTAAAATAAAAGATTGTTTTTTTTCCAAAAATTACAAATAAATGCCGTATTCTCTCTTTTATTCAACAAAATGTCAATCAAAGAATATTCAAATAAGTGTAGGCTTATTTTACACAGAGTTTTATTAAGCCTGAGAGCGTCCGTCGGTTTCTTTGAAAAAAAGAAAAACTATTACCATTTGTGTCATGATTCTCTTCCGGGGCTGAAATAATTACATTTCTAATTTTTCCACTCCCCTTAGATGTGTCTTATTCCTTCTGTCAAAGCTAATGTAGTTTTTTTTGTCTTGATTTCAGGTTCTGGCGAGCCTTCGGACTGTTAGAAACAATTTCACCACCTTGACAAATGTACAGTGTACATCAAATAAGTAAGCCAGCTTCTATTCTTTCTGACTTTTCTCGTATTTTTCTCAATTGACTCAAGTTTTGCAGTGAAACTCACTGTTTTTATGTTTCTTTTTCTTTCAATATTTTAAATCCTTCTATTATACACTACCAGTCAAATGAAGGTGTTAATGTCTTGTTGAACTCTGAACTGAAAAGATATAGTATAAACTAGAGCTGTCAGGCGATTAAAATTCTTAATCGCGATTAATCGCATTGTCCAGAGTTAACTCGCGATTAATTGCAAATTTACATTTGGCCTTTTTTTAAGGAAAAAAAATGTGTGGTTCATGGAATTTAGTAGTTCTACATTAATTATGAAAACAAAATTAATAGTTAAATTAATAAATAAATTAATAAATAGTTAAATTAATAGTTTTCATCAGAAATACTTTATTTTGTAACATTGTATTGAGATAAACTTTCTTAAAAATAAAAGGCTGTAACATAAAATGCCTAACAAAAGCCCAAGTGCAAGTGAAGGGCATTTTAAATTCAAAACCTCAATCAACGTTCAGTAAAATAAAATAAAAACATCAAAAATAAAATTTCCATAACACTTTCATGTTCATTTTTTGTCAGGACCAAATCTTTTCCTCCTCTGCTGAACTACAGTAATAAATGAAATAGAGATTTATCATTTCCAATTAACTTTTGTTTTTTAAAACATTAAAGACTGAGAAAAGCGGGATACTCTGTGGATAGTTTGACAGTCTGTTACTGCCGCGTTCTCTGGCTGTAGCTCGATGCAGCGACGTGTCCAGCGGAGCTCACGGATGAATATGCCGGCAGACAGACCGCTATGCTGGGGCTGGATCACGCTTAAACCTCCAGAACATTTAAAACGTCCCCCGGTGAGCTTGCTGTTCGGAACGTCGGGGGTGCGCAGCTCTCGGCGCCGGACGCGAGCCGGTACCACCAGACTTGGTACTGGACGCGAACCGGAGCCGGGTTAGAGGGAGGGAGCTCTCCAGGTCCTAGCGCCGGCCGGTTTTAGCTCGCAGCTCGGTGTTTGGAGACCCGCCCGTGATCTAGTGTGAGAGCAGCCGGTGAGTTGGAGGGCGGGACGCCCGTGCGCGCGGTATGGAAAGGCACGTATGAGAAAGTCCGCGATTAATGCGTCAAAAAAATTGTCGGCGTCAAGCACACGTCAGATTAATGCGTTTTTAACGCGACAAATCCGACAGCCCTAGTATAAACAATTGAGTTTCAGGACGTCCTTGAATCTATTTCTAACAATTTTTTTCCTAAACTCTCAATTCATCAAAGTAGCCACCTTTTATGGTTCTAACAGCTGAACACAGTCACAAAATTCTTTCTACAACAGAACTGACATATTTGTCAAAAAGTTCATTCAAGTCTCCTGCAGAAGCTTTCATTCTTGTTTGATATTTGTAGTTTTTTGTTTCTTCAATCCAGCTCATTACAAACCAACTCATGAAGTTTAAATCTTAAGATGGAGGTGGTAACTCCATCTTTTTAAGGTTACCATCTAGTTGTTTTTTGTCTTAGGTCCTTCTGGCATTGCTTGGATTCATGTTTCAGGTTTTTATCTATTCTTAGGAGGAACCTCTAACCAAGTAACCAGAGAGAATTCATTATTTAATAAATTCAGAATAATGTTTAACTAAAGAAATAAATGACTTGTCATTACCAAATACCTGGGGGATTTTAAATGAGTGGATTAAACTACTAATGACACAATAGGTAGGGTTGAGACAGAACAGAAAAACCAAGTCCCCTCCCTATGGAGTTCAGTTAGCATTACACCACTCAGTTTGCACAATCTTTAGCCCTCTAAAGATATTCTCCACAGGAAAAACTCAAAGCAACAAACAAGTAATATACACAAATAATCACTACTAACGTACATATAAAATCAAGTGGAACCATGGATCCAACAAAACAGCTCCATACCATCATACTGCCCCCTCTATGTTTGACAGTGGACTGTGGAGTCATCCTTTTACCTTTTTGACAGCGTACAGACTCTGCCTGATGAACCAGATGTTTTAAAATTTGATTAATCTCTCACAACTTCCAATCTTTTGTAGTGGCGGCGTTTGATGGACCAGGCTTCTCTGTCTTACTCTGAAGTTTTAACAATGCCTTTCTGGGTACAGCTTGTCCTCTCAGCCCTTCTCTAGCAGGAAGATTCGCTATCACAGTTAAAGCTGAAACATGCTTACTACAACCACAATAAATCTGTGCTTGAGTCTGTTTTCCTGGGAAACTCCTCTCATGCAGACATTAATAAATCTTTCTTCTGATTCAGTTGTGATTTAGAACCTCTCAAACCCTCTTCCTGTCAGTTTCCTTCACGTTCTGATTACCTTTGATGGTAAAAGACTCACTGACACCTTGACATTTTGGGGAATTTTTTCCAAAAGAAAGAGAAACATTTTTCTGTACTATGACGGTCTGTCACTCCTGTATTGTTAGTTGTCTTTTTCGATCTGTTTTTGTTCTAGAAGCACAGTACTATTCAATCAAAGCCTATCAAGGTGTGTGTGTTCCAGTACAGCTTTTATGCAGACATAGAAGGCTGTGAGTGAAGTTGGAACACCTGGAGAAACGACTTTTAAAGCTTTTTTATGTAATTCTGAAATGTGCACTATTTTATAAGTACTAACATCTGTTCACAGCTTACTTTTGAGCAATTTCAAGCTATTTTTCAAACCTTGAATCGGAACTTATGACTTGTACATTTGTGGTGTTAAAAAAGTTTCAGCTGTAGTCATGTATTTATTTTTTTTTGGCAACATTTTGTTTGCAGATTAGATCTAAAAGCTACAATTAATCTGCAATAATACCAAAATGCGTCATTGGGAGGCGCTGATTAGTCATAAATAAATCTCTAGCCTTCAGCTGGGGCATTCACATGTGCAAACCTGCTTTTATTTGTGCTTTTTATTTCCAGCACCTAAATGAAAATGTTGATGCTCCCACATTGGCATGGTGTTTGACTTCGTAGAAAAAGGTCTCGACCTCTTTTTCTTAGATACCAGATGTGGGCTGGCGGCCGCATGCGTACTGGAGGTGCACTCTAGTGTTCGTGCACCCGCACAAAGAAGGAACACCAAAAGCTGTAACCAGTTCAGGGAACTGAGACTGTGCTGTGTAGAAATAAGGACTGTTGCTGAAAAACACATTTGGCTAAAAAAACGAGATTATTTGTTGCACACCAGCACTTTTTTCTCAGAAATGCCCTGCAAAGGATATTTGCATACATTTCTGTTTAACACCGAGCATGTAAATAACTTTGAACTCAATCATTAATTGTGTTTCTAGTGATACAGTCACCGAAGCAAAACTCTCTTCAAACATAAACTAATTTCTATTCATTTAAAATCTCATTAATGAATTATATTTCGAGGAAATGTCAGTTAGTTTCGAGTTGATGACTGGAATTGTTGCTCAACATATTCCATTATTTCCAATCCTTTTTTCCCCTTTTTTACACTGGAGCTCCCTCTGGTGGCCAAGAGAGTCCACCACTAAAATCTAGCATGTATTCCCTAAAAAATGCCTTAATGTTGAAACCTTTTTTGAATATTCAAATAGAAGGAGTACACCAACAAAATGCTTTGATCAGTTTAACTTAATTGGTTTTGGTTTTATTGGTTTATTTCAAACAATAAAAAAGACAAAAAAGAAAAAAAAAGCTATATCAAACTAATTTAAGATATTAAGTCATGCATTAATTGGAAAATAATGAAAATAAAAAAGAGGATTCCATAATCTACATTTTCTTCTAATTATAAACCAATTTTCACTTATTCATGCAGTACATAACATAACATAACTTAAACTTAAACTTACACACATGTGACACATTGAATCTATTCAATAGAAAGCTTGTTAAATGCACCCAGAGCACAGAAAAAACAATCTTTTTGAATGATTTTTGGAAAAAAAAAAACTCGAATTTATATGTATTAGCCGTATTGTTCAATGCATGTTTTTGTTGTTCATAAAATACAAAAACAATATTAAAAAAAAAAAAAGTTTTGTACTGGTATTTTTCTAGTTTTGCGCATCAGAATACTGCTGATCTGACAAGACCTTTACTGTTCTTTCAGTATTTTGTTCTCTATTTAATCTCAATAAATTTTAACGATCCTGCCAAACTTGATGGCTGTTTTCTTGGCACTCTTGGTGCCATGTTTAAGAACAACAGGTTTCAACCTATCGGAGGTCGGAGATGAGGAACAACCGCCTCAAGTGATCATCCATGCAAATTAAGAAGCTGCCATTTATGAATGTCTGTTGACAAGTTTGAACTTATTAAAGTGTCTCTACAGGTTATGAGGCCGCCCACGTGCACATTTAGTTTTTTTTTCCTTATCATTTCACTGGCTGTTAAGTTTTTGTCCCACAAAAACAAAACGGATTTATTTGGAACCAGTGGAGTAATGGAACCATGCTTGGTTTACCAGCTTGAAACTATGACGTTTAAAGAAGCCCTCTTAACATGTGTGGGCAGTTTGAGGATATTCCTTTGTAATGCTTATGACATCTCTTTCCCGTCATTTTGGTGATGTAGTGGGTATCATGATAGGATTGGATTCGGGGAAATGGTTCAAAAAGTGTCCTAAATTCTTTAAAAGAGCACTGCCCCCCCCTCCACCGAAGAGGACTTTACTGTATGAGAGGGCTTCTCCTTTTAAGAAAAAGCCTCTAATAATGATAATCAATTTGCATAAAAACACTATTAGACATTCATGAGGAGCTCATGAACCACTATGATTATTCTGTAGCTGGATCATGTTTCTGCACTTCCAGTAAATTTAGTGATATTTATTTTTTTTTGTTATAAAGATCTGGGTTAATTGTGTTCACTACAAAAAGAGGTAGTCTAAAAATGGGGAAAAACACTAACCTTAGGAAGAAAATCACCAGAAAGTAGTAGTAAAGGGATTTCTCCATGCAGCAAGTACGTTTTACTTAAGAAATTTCATAGAAAGAAATTGGAATCTAGATACAAGCATTTAAAAAGGAAAAAAAATATGCTGAAAAATCTAACTTTTAGATACCATTAGTTCAAACTGAGTGTTATTTAGACCAAGAATAAGTATTTTTGTGAGTTTTAAGAAAATAGTTTGTATATGTTGAGTTTTAATGTCCCTAATTGTAGATTGTATAGATTAAATTGACAAAAAAAACTATTGTAACAATGGAAATGACTCATTTTAGAACAAAATATGAACAAAATGAGAATGCAATCTTGGTACAAGCTGGAACAGTTTATTAAGTCCTCATAGAATCTAAAACTAGGACTTATTGTTAGAACATAAATCTAAATTTTATTATCTAAAAATACTAAAATGCATTTAGCTGTCTTATGAACTTTACTTAAAACACGTAATTTGAGTTTTTTTGTGTCTTAAATTGAACTTTTCTATAGGGAGCAAAAGGATTTTGACTCATTTTTGAAAAAACCTTAGCTCTTAATGATTCAAAAGCTCTTTGTTTTGATTTTGAGAAAAGCTTAGAAATTTGTAGAGCAAAGAGAAGTTAAAAGGTTTAAAATCTTCCCAAGTATCAAATAGTTTCCATTGTTGAATCAGAGTAAATTCTTTTTTTTTTTTAATATCAGTTGTTTATCCTATAAGTTTTTTTGTGAACTTGGTGCCATCAAGGCCTTCATGCACAAAGCTTTGCAGCCATCTTTGTTTTATCTGTTTGCAGCAATTCCTGAATGAAATACCTGCTGTTGTGTCTCTGTGTTGCAGAAGATCTCCAGCATCAAACCAGCCCTGTTCCACCAAAGTCTGTCTTTCAGGTGGGTTCATTCTTAATGTGGATCACTATGGAAAATACATTTATTCAAATAAAACTTTATGTGTATTGCCATACGAAGCACAAAACTGCTTTACAATTTCATTAAATAAACAATTCCATAATACTAAGACAATTTAAGAATGTAATATACACAAAGTAAAAACAAAATTATATTAAAAGAAAATAATTACAAGAAAGAATGAAAAAATGCTACAGAATGAAAAATAAATCAAAAGAAATGAATTAAAACTGGATAAAGAAATTACATTTCCATAAAAAAGACAAATTAAAAATTTCCTTGAAGTAATAATGCTGGGTCTTATTTTGTTGAAGTGCGTATTGCTAGGAGCAATTTGTCTTTGTAATTTGCCTACACAGAAGCAGTTGTGCAAGTCACTTGTGATGAGTGAACCTTGGCTGCTGCTGGAAAATGATGGATTGCAAATGAAAGATAATTATCAAACTGAATGTTCTCACCCTTCTGTTTATTACTTGCTGAGTGCACATGCACATTTTTAGTTTTCTTTAAATAATTTTTCATTTAACTGATTTTACTTAGAATTTAGATTTATTTTATATAAAATACATGAAAAAGTTGAAGACTTTATACCTGTGGAGTTTGCAAATGCATTGAGGAACAAGTTTTTGGATGCAAATTAAAATATATTTTAAAGATTAGGAATAAAATGATGGTTTTTTTTATTTGTAAAAAATATTGTAAAGCATTGTATGCTTTTACTAAACTCACACATGCAATTAAACTTTAGTTTTTGAGTTTTGCATGAATAAAACTGCTATCTGATACCAGAATTTCTCATAAACAAAGTTGTAAGATAAAGAAAGAAGTGGAAATAAGTAACAATAGGATAGATGAGAATCACAGCCGCATTTCTGTAAAACCAGGTAGAGGTTTAGGGGAAATGCATGTGAAATAAAGTAGAAGAGCTGCAGGGACAGTGGTTCCTGCTGGACTGGTTTTTCAGCCTCCATTGACGTCAATGTTGCCTGCACATGGGTGCTCTCAGTTTCCTATCAGCACAGATGGGCTGCGAGGAGCAGAGTCCCGCTGCAGGAAAAACCTAAGACGACTGCGAGTGTCTTATTATTCTTCCTCCTCCACACTTCTCACAATCCTTGACCTTCTGCAAGTGCTCTCTGACGAGGAAAGCCATCTCACTGGCCTTTATTGTGACGCACCGAGGAGATAGGAGAAGTAAAAACAAACACGATAAACCCTCAAACGCTTGTGTTTTTATTCTAGATTTCACTTCAAGGTTGTCAGCGTCCTGCACTATCTTTGAGCATACAAAGTGCTCTCAGTCCACCTGCAGCAAAGTAATGATTCACATTGATTTATGAAAAAGGAGACTACTGCGTTTAACAGGATCAGAATGAATCACATCCTCCCCTGAGCTGCTCCCTGTGTCATTTTCCTCAGCTTTTAACGGAAAAGGAGAACAGATTTTTCCTGTTTTGTGTCTTTCCGCGTTTTTGCCGTGGCTGCTTTCCAGCTGCTGAAAATTATAATGAACCCGCATCTCTCTGCGCACGAGGCTAGAGATAAAGAAAGTTTAGTTCTAAAAGACAAACAAAACAAGAGAAAATTGATGCCTTGGACTGAAACGAATCTTAACTTGTAGCCAGATGCCGTCCACGAGGTTTACTCGGATGGAAGAATCAAAAAGGGACGTGACCGGTCATTGGGTGAAAGTGCATGAAGGGCTTTAAACAAAAAAACCAAAAGGGTAAACTAAAAAATCTGCAGGGCTGGAAATGCGTCACTGCAGGCTGTTTACACTGTTAAACATCTTACTCCCGCACCGTAAGGGGATTGTAGGCTTCCTCGTATGATTTTTAGGCTTCACAAATCAAACTGGCTCTAGCACACGCGGTCTCGTGAGCCGGCAGTCAACAAAGGCCTCACTCTTCCCTCACGCATTCAGATTATAGGCTTTCTCCAAACTCCGCTTGATAAATGGCAGATTTGCTGGGAGTTCTGGATTGGGTTGTCTCATGTGTGATGGTTACCTTCATCTGAGGATTTGACACTTCAGGCTGCATAGTCGGTGGCTTTGCATAGTATTAATAAGTGGCCAACATAATTTAATGTTCACCAAATGAAAGTTTAAGTCAGTGCTAACTTCCTGTAGCTCTCTGAGCCTCACACATGTTTTTGTTCCACACTCTCTGTTCAGTTTTTGCTCTTTTTTTTTTTTTTTTTGGTTTTTTAAATTTTTTTTTTGATTCACCCTTTGTGATCTAAGTTGACAGTCTTTCCCAAGGATTCTTAGATTTCTGGTAAGTGTTCCACAGTGTATTCCTTGTTATTTCTCTTTCCACATAATAAAGGTTTGTTATTTTTCCCTCTCGTCATTCAGAAACATGTCATCAGAAGACAGCTATTTTCAGTTTCTCTATTGCGGACTGATGGAAGAAGTTTGTTAAAAACCTGATGGAACATGTTTAACTTTAATAGGAATTACTTTGTCAGAGCAACATTTTGGAGACACGATTTTATTTTTAAGTTTGTATTTAAAATGTCTAATATAAATAAATACAAAAACAAAAAAATGTATATATACAGTATATAAATATAAGAGCTGCAAAGTTGTATGTCTGACTTCTTCAGGTGTCTAAGACTTTGGACCTGAGATTTACTTAAGCCTTGTTTCTGAGCGTTACGGTATTTTGAGCATTTGACCGAACCGTACCACTTCTGGGCCCTCGTTGGTTGTTGGCCCATAGAAAAATGGAACGGACCGGTTAGGGGGAGCTAGTGTCAATAAATGATGAAACCTGTTATTTGCAGAAGGTCATTACTAGGGTTGGGTTCATAAAATCGATTAATCGATTTGAATTGATCTAAGCTTAATAGATCAATAATTGATCCATAAAGTTAGAGATCGATCCAACACATAAAGCTAAAATCAGCTAACTTTATGCTAACGTTTAAGGGAATTTCCCATTGGACAGATAATGCTAACGCTCGGTCGACGTAAACATGCATTGCTGACTAAATGGACATCTTTATTTACTCACAGACATGAATTTTCCAAACTCTTTTATGGAAACATTTTTAAAGTAACCATTTGTAGTCTAAAGCCATGTTTTTTGCTCATTCTTTGCTTATTAAAGTGTATAAACTGTACTGCTGTCGCGCAATCACCACCTAGAGGCCAAACTGAAACGCCCTCCAGTAGAAGCAGAACAGTGTTCACAATGTTAATGATCTGAACATTTTTGTTAGAGTTTCTCCCTTTAAGAAACCATGTAACCATGTATTCTAATAATAATCTCTTTATTTAACAAATACATTTTACAGGATGTGAAATGTATCAGATTAATATAAATATATTCAGAACACACACATATATACATATATATAGATTATTAATATATTTCTAAACAAATGTGTCTAAATGTTTTTACCATGTAAACTCAAAATTGAATTGAATCAAATTGAGCTGAATGGATAGAAAGACTCAGAAAAAAAAAACTCAATCAAATCAATTCAGACTGGTGAATCGAATCGGTTCTGAAATTTATTATCGATGCCCAACCCTAGTCATTTCGACAAAGAGTCGACAAATTATTGCGATAATCACAATGAATTAATCACAGACGAATTAGCGCTTTAGTTTTTTTAATTGCATTAATCTCATTTTTAATCTATAACTATAGTCATGTTTTCAAATAAAATAGAAACAGGGGTCCAACTGTTTACTTGAATGTATGTTTTATCTGAACTTTGCTGAAAACGCCTCTCACATTGCTGTCAGTGCTGTCTGGGTGTGTGTGTACTGCTGTGGACGTTGTCAATGATCCATGTATATGACAGGCACACATATTATATACAGTCAATGTATGCGCCATACCGTGCTGCACAGCTCAGTGAAAACAAGGCAATAGTGTATCAAAACAAGAAAAACAAGAAAAGCAAAAATTGGAGCATCTCTTATGAGGGAGTGAATGATAAAAAACTATACACCACTTTTGGTTTGACCTGTTTTAGTCTAAGTTCACAGCGCAGGCTGAATGAAGTAGTGGATCATTCTTTTGGATTAACAACATACTTACATACAGCACTTCCTCTTGCATTTTTTGGGAGGGGGTTGTTTATAACAATGAGGAGGAGTTTTGTTCTGTTCATTTCAAGAAAACCAGCAGTTCTACTCAAACACCCAGCTTCCCGTTTCCCAATTTGACCCAAACCAGGAAGTCCAATCGTTACTTCCTGGTTTGTAAAAAAAGCAGTGGAGACTGGTATCTGAAGGGAGTCATTTCCTATCGACTCCCATGTTAAAAAGTCTCATTTTAAACCATAACATGCATACACCAATATTTATGGCAATACTGGAACTTGGACTTGAAAAACACTCACATTCAGATATTTGAGACTTGGTCTTAAAACATTGCGTCTTGATGTTTCTAATATTTTTTAGCTCGAGGACATTGCTGTCAGATCTAAAATAAACAATATTTTTTTTAGCCTTTTGCATCGGGAATGGAGAAAGACCATCATCCAATCATTCTAATAAGATCAAACTTCCCATCATGTATTGCATTAATGGCACATTTAAGTGAACAACCGATGAGGTCAGTTCAATCGGCTTATATAGAAAAACAAAGGACTCCCTCTGAATGGTTAATTGGAAAAAAAAACTCCATTAGAACCAGACAGAGTGTGCTGTAATGTCTGTCTTGAAACAGTCTTCCTGTTGTACTTGAAAAGAAAAACAGCTGATCTCTGATGCAGTTATCAAAAAAAACAAAAAACATGAACATGTATTCTTAGCTGTAAAGAATAATTTGGTCATAACAGACTGTTGCAATAATGGACTGACAGGTACAAATTCATGCCTCCAAAACCAAACAGGCTCTGTGCGTAAATTTATCTGGGTGTGGAGCCATACATAATGGCCATTGCTCATTCAGCCATTGTTTCCTTTTTGTAAACACGTTTTCAAGAAGAATGAAATGAAGATATGGTTATGATGCATTAGTCTGGGCACCCAGAAGAGGGAAAATGAGTTCAACCAGTGATCTGCAGTTCTACAGACTGAATTAGGACCTGACTGCCTTGTAAAATGCAAAAGAAGATTTTTAAAAATGTGATTTTTCCACCAATAGAATGGGTTTTTCATGTTATAAATGCATTTCTGTGCTTATTTAAATGGAAAAATAATAAGAATGAATTTGTCATTCTTTATCAATACCATGAATTTAAGATGATCACATTGGTTCTTAAATGAACACACGAGGGATAGTTGGACCACTATCTTACATACAAATCTGACTGATTCTCAGTCTTTCTCAGTCTGCTGCTCTTATTTCAGCCTGCAGCGACTGCTCTGGTCCACAGCAATAGTCCATTTCAGGCTTTCCAGGCTCACAGCCAGAGGAAAGGATCTGGCAGACTGGAAGCGTGCAGCCTGGTTAAGTATTTGAATTATTTCATTGACGTCAGCACAGTCATAAACCTCCCTGTGGCCCATCCCTCAAGCTGGCCCGTGTCCGTACGGCTCCGTAGAGGCATTGTGAAGGGGCTGTCGGACGGGTCCTGATGAGGCTCATGTGTGTTTGAAGCAGTTTGTTTTGATAGCTGAGGAGATTGCGCTGCAGTTGTAAACTGTGCAGAAAACACAATCAAGAAAAGACTGTTTGGAAGGAAAAGTTTCAAGGTTGGATCTATTGTTAGTGTCGCCCCTGTCTCCATCAGATCAGTCGGTAGTCTGTCCAGATCTAGTGTTGCAAAAGAGTTTTGTACAAAAATTTAAGTTTTTGAAATATAGCTAAATAAAATATTTCATAACACATTGCATTTGTGGTATTGCACATAGTGCTTCATAGAGGGATTTTTCTTGCATACAAAAAAGGTAAAACTATTATAAAGAGCATTAAAATCCTATATTTGCTTCCATGGCACTGTACTAACTTTTCTTTGGGTCTGATTTATAAAATAATTATGATCAAATCTGAATGATTTGCTATCAGGAAACACCTGAGAGCCAAGAGTTGCAACATAAAAGCTTTAAAAATGCAAATTTCTAAATGACTACAGACATGAAAAAACTCAGGGATTGTAAATATTAATCTTTATGTTTAAAAAATTAAGATATATAAAAAATATAAACATATAAAACAGGTAAGATGTTGGATCTATGCAGTACCTTAAAGACCCACACCAATGAAAATTGTGTTTTATTTTATTTATTTTTTTTACATGTTCTTGTTGCATTTTTCTCATGATGGAGGACATAGAATAATTTAAGATAAAAACTGCGTTCCTGAGCATTTATTTATTAAAATTGTGATGGATAAGGAGCAGACCAAAACTCGCGGTTTGAAAAAGCTTACATTTGTGACGCAGCAACTGCCATGAGCGCGCCAAAGTCTTCCTTCTTCGCTACAATTCTGATGTATCCACTTCTAGACAAATAGATCCAGTAGCGTCTTTTCTTGTCTGACTTGACATCTTTTTCAAAACTGTGCAGCTCTGATATTGCTCAGGTTTTTTTTTTCTTGCTAAGCTAATGTTAGCTTAGGCTTTTGAGGTGTTATAAGATAGCAGGAGAGAGTGTAAAAAAATGTGCTGATGGGAAATTAGCCAGAGGACAACTTCTGCTCCAACTGTCACACGCCAAACCCAGAGGCAAATTTCTAATGAATTCCTGCTGCTCTTCAAAAAATGATGTCCTCAAAAACAGCACAGGGGTTATGATTTATTATTAAAAACTGCTTAATCGTAGTTAAAAGAACACTTGGAACAATTTTACAATAGAAATAGAGGAACTTAAGCCCTCACCAATGTAAAGCACGGCATACTTAAATATCAGGACTTACTGGTATAGACACATTTTGAAGGCGTTCAGTTTTTAAGCTTGATTTCTATTTTATTGTACTCTATTTTATTGAATGTTGTTTGTATTTGTTTGTTTTTATGGTCTTCTCATTTGGACCTGTCTCGAATATATTATCCATTAATTTAAAAAGAGCATATATATATATATGTGTGTGTGTGTATATGTATAATTTCCAAAAGAAAACTAATCCTTAGTTTTTTTTGTTTTTGTTTACTTAAATCCTAAATATTTTTTTTCTTCCAGTTTTTAAGTTCATTTTTATTTACATCTTGTTCTTCATTTTGTCCTGTTATTAGTTAATAATGTCTTTGTTAGACCTACTTACATCAGGTCTTGTTTTATATTTGTAAATTAGATTTTGGTTTATGCTTTGTGTCTGTGCATCCACAAATCATTTTATTTAGCCATCATCTCCTAATTAGTTCATTTTTTTCCATCAGCACTAAATTGAGACAGTTAACAAACCAAACAACACTCATTTACTGCTGAAATCTCTGTAAAATGTTAAAATAAGACCACATTTATTTAAAAAAAAACAGCAAATTCTTAGATTAACCGTATTTATGAATCTGAACAACCATTAATTTCACTTTTACATAGTAGTCTCATTCATCGAGGGCGTTTGAGGAACAGATCGACGTGTAATTACCAATTGAGCAACACATTTCCGTTGGCAGAGGAATATTTTTTTTCCTCGGAGCTGCAGCCGCCTTCTGATCTCTGCACAAGGAAGGAATCTGATTTGACATGTTTACACATGCCGGCTGTATTTCCCCACAATGTGTTTGTCAGGCTGACTCTCCAACCTGTACCGCACGCAGCTGTCCTGTTCTCCTTTAGTATGATTAAGATGGTTTTTTTTTTTCTTCATCTCGGTGTTGTTTTTCTTTCCCTAATCTCCGCACGTGCATAAACTGACGTACGTTGGGGTGGAAGATAAAAGGGTGAATCATTGTTCAAATGTGAATCATTCAACCTTCAGCATTCAAGCCGCTCTCCTCCATCTCACTTCCAGATCTGCATTGTCAAACTAACAGTGGGAATGTGCACGTAGTGTAGCATTGCCCTCTACGATATGGTAAAGTCGAAAAGAGAAAAGAAAAAAGGGTGTGGATTCACAGTAATTTCCATCCAAAGGAAAAACCTCCTGACTTTGTCAAACAGTAAACACATACCTAAGACTTGATCTGTACTACTCACGTTTAAATGACTCAGTCTTTTCTTTTCTATTGCTTTAATCCTTATTTGCCAGTCATTTATAAAAAATAGCCCCAAGTCAAGCTGCCCAGTCAAGTTATGCTGGTTTACCCAAAGGTTAATGACTTCAAGGAAAAGCTCAAGCTGTAGGTTGATATAGTTTTGTCATCCTCTAATTGAAATGTGTTAAGCAGTCTGTGTTATTCTTTGATTTTTCTTGCAAATGGTCCAATAAATTTGATTGGTCGGAGAAGATAGAAAAAGCTAGACTTTTCCCTCCTCTTCATATAATCACATCCTCAATCACATCATTCTTGTTACAGTAGTATAAAAAGAGAAAATCAAAGATGTTACTTCAATTGATTTTATTTTTTGCTGTTAAAAAGTTAGAAATGTTTGCTATCTTCAATAGAAGATTGATATACAATCCACAAGAAACAATAAAATCACATAATACACGTCACTTTATACATTTCATTATGAACTTGCATTTTCTCAGTAATTACTGATATTATTCTAATGCAAATGATTTTGAATTTTTATGGTATTGTTACATTGTTTTCCATTCAGCTCTTACAGATATTTTTTAAAAGGGGGGAAAGGCAGCAAATGAAGAATTTCAGAAAAACATCAAACTAAGCAAAAAGTGAAATTACTTTGATGAAAATCATGGTTTTGTAGCATTTTTCTCATGTTGGAGGACATATTCATAGAGAATTAAGATTAAAATTAAATTTCTGAGTATTTATCTATTCAAATTGTTGTGATTAAAAAATCACAACATTAAAAATGCAGCTTGAAAAAGCTTTAGGATGTGACGTAAGACCTACAACTGCAAGCCACCATCTCCATGCTTCATTCTGATGCATTCACTTGTAGACGACTAGATCCGTGTTAGCCTGGGATTGTATGCTAGCGGGAGAGAGCGTAAACAAAAGAATGATTGGAAACTTAGAGAGGAGCTTACTCCATGCCAACAGTCGCAACTGATTTTTAATGAACTCCTGCCCCTCTGCAGAAACTATGTCCTAAAAAAACAACACCGTTTTTTTTGTTGACTAAAAACAACATAATTACATAAAAAAAAACTGGGAATGCTTTGAAAATAGATCACAAGATGATCAGAGTTGGTCTTTAACTTGATAATTTGGTCTATTGATGGCAAATAATCTGAACTGTATTTTAGAAATGGCTAATATATGTTCTCAACAGATTGCATTCAATAATTTTTCACTAGAATCAGACTGTAAGTGCAACCATCTGACGAAGTGGGGGTAAAGGAAAAAACAACACAGACATAAACAGAAAAAACACTGGAACATCACTCACAGACCAAAAGTAAGAGTAGTTATTTATTTCCACCATCAAGAAAAATAGGCAGAGGAATGATCTACTATGAGGAATGAGAGGAAAAACACCAGATCCATCCTACAACCCCCAAAAGCCAACAGCAGCATTACTGAAGACATGACGGGGTCACAGGCCAACCAAGACTAGTGTTTTGACTCTAGTCCTAAGATGGAGTCCTGCTTACAAAACAGACACATGGAAAGATGAGTCTGATATCTGAATGGTTCCAGTCTGTCAACTGGGACTGCAAAGATTATATTTATCCCTATCTATCTATTTTCATATTAATCCCAGAAACATAGATTATATTTTAGCGTTCTCCTTTTTTGTAATTGTATTCTTTTATTTGTGAACAACATAAATACTTCTTCTGTCACTACAGTTTGTGCCATGCACTGAAAAAATTAGAAAACTTTAACTTTAATCAAACAGAGACTAAAAGGTTTAGTGGTCAGTCGGAAACACATAGTGAGGTAGATGTAAGCGAAAGGTGTCCTGACAGCACTGGGTATGGACTTGGTCATAAGAGCAGCAAGAAAGTTCTCACAAAAGCTAGTTTGTGGCCTCAGAGCAGAGAGAGATAGAAGGGAAGGCAGCCAGGGTCTGTCTGCTGCACTGAGCTCTGTTGTCCTCTGTGTAGCTTTCAGCATATGGCCAACGCATTAGCACTAAAAAGAAAAAAAAAAAGACAGACTGGAAAAGTACATCAAGCTGTCTGGAAGCAGGTTCATCAGACTGCAAGTGTGTCACAACAGTGGTGACACTGAAACGGCACTGGATTTATAATCAACCAAAGGTGAGGACGGGTTCAGTACTCTGTCTGTCCATGTTTGCTTTTGCGTAATTTTTTGTCTGGAACGTCATTTCACATAAAGCAGTCTTTTAAAGAGATGTAGCAGATCCAGATGAATTAGAATCAGACATCCAAACCGGCAAAGTTTTATTCTGAGATCTGTTTATTCAATTAGAAAACAAACAGTCACTGCTTTAAAGGCCCTATGCCATGATTTTCTTAAGCCTTTCAGAGTAAACTATATCCATATTATATAGTCATATATTACCATTGGCACACAAAAGAACAAATTATCTGAGTTATTTTGTGAGCTTACCAGATTGTTCTTTGGTGTTTGCCGCAACACAAAGTTTGAACCCTAAATCGAATAAGTGTTTCTTGACCATCACTGAATTTTTTCAATTAACTCGTAAGTCCCATTGAGATATAAAACTCTTTTACAAGGGAATCCTGGGCTTACAACACAAATAGCACAGACAGCCAGTGTGAGCCAGGACTGCTTGTGAAGCTAGCTTATTAACGTTACCTTCATGGAGAAAGTGTCTATGTTCACATGGGGGCGATGCTGGCAGTGCAGACTCTTCCTGGAGGGGGTTGTTCTCACTTTTTTACATCTGGTTTTTAGAGAAATACTCAGAAATGCGTGAATGGATCAAAATATCGCTTTGTTCATACAGAGGAACGAACAGTATAATACACTTAAAAGATCAAAAAGTTGATTTTGCGTTTTATAGACCAGGGGTGTCTAAAGTCAGTCCTCGAGGACCGATGTCCTACATGTTATCCAACCAACCTGCCACTGAAGCTCCAAACACACCTGATCCAGGTAATCAGCAATAGATAAGGCAGGGTTTCTGTAAAACCAGCAGGAGACCGGCCCTCGAGGACTGACCTCGGACATCTCTGGTCTAAACTCCACTGTTTTTGGTGTTTTTTGCTACGTTAATGTTAGCTTGGGCTTGTGAGGTGCCAGAAGCTAGCATTTGAGTGTAAAATAAGGAATTCTGGGAAATTAGCGCAGCTAACAGTCCGGTCCACGATCTCAAGAAATGACACAGGTTTTTTTATATTGACTAAAAGCAACATAATTCTAATTAAAAGACCACTAAAAACAATTTACAATAGAAAAAAAACACAATTGGAGTGGGACTTTAACCTTTGTCTATGTGGTTTGCCTTAAATGTTCTTCCATTTCCCTACTAAAAAAATGTCTTATTCTTCCATACACTCATGTTTGAGGAATTGGACGGGATGTGGTCCCGTTTTCTTGGCAGAAATTTTGGTCTGTTGAATTGAGCTAATGCCAGCACTTCAGCATTTAAAAAACGAGGGCAGGATCTTTCTTCAAACAAGTAGATGTGCTCAAAAAGTCCTTCTCTTTTGTTCCGAGGAGCCACCGCCACCACGTGGTTCTGTTAACTGACAATGATGGGAGCTGAACTAGATGCCTAAACTCTCATTACATCGCTTTGTTAAAGCCTGGTGGTTTGAAATCTGTGCGCCATCACGGCACTTTGAAGCTCTTTGATCCACTATATTGACGTAAGTAAGGGAGCGGCATGCTGGCTGTCTTGTTGTGTTAAGCATATGGGGTAAATTTCTTCCATGTGTAAAAACCCTATGAAGTAGAGATCAGTCTTTCCCATTAAAAACAGAAGGTGGGGAGATCCAGATGCATTCAGTATTACCTCCCTTTGGGCAGAAATTTATGTAATCGTAACCCCCGGTCGATGTGATGCATTATTTCTGTATTTTCCTATGATCATCTTTTCCTCTAAGAGCTGTTTTTATTATTTTTTTCAAACCTTTAACCTTCAGCGGCCACTCCGCTCAGCGACTCCACTCCATGTTTTTTATATGTTCAGGGTCAAAGAGGAAGTGCTTTGGTTTCTTTGGCTCACAGTGGAGACCTCGCCTGGCCTTCACTCAGTTAGGGGAGTCAAAATTTGCCTCTCATGTTGCTTATGTAAACACGAAATTTTCTGTTTGTTACTTTTTTTTTGCCCCCTCATAGAGGAAAAAAAGGCAGTTTGTGAGGATGGAGTAGTGTGATGTGAGCCCAGCTTTAGACAACCACCTATAAGACGTCTTTATTTTTCAGGAAAAAAGCTGCTGCAGTGGAAAAAATAGTCATGAACTTTTAAAACGGATTAAAAAAGCAACTTTATTTCAACTCTAGTTCTGAAAAGAAAGTACATGTATGTTTTTTTGGATGGAATGAGTATAAATTAAGAAGGAGGGAGTCGGTCAAGAATTTGCCTCACACGCCACTTATTCTGCAGAATGGCACTGAGGAAAGGGTAAGTTAATGAGAGAGTGTTGGATAGAGGGGTGGGGGAACCAGACAAAGTGGGAGGGGGCTCTGCAGAGCAGACAGAGCGAGGGAATGAGGGGGAAAGCAGAGAAAGAGGCTACAGAGACCGGGGGGGGAAGAGGTCGGCAAACTAACTATTAGTTTGTCTGAGACTCCTCTGAACTTTCTGAGGTGGTGGAGCGTTGCAGCATGAAGGAGCTCTGTGTGCACTCCTCCTCCCCCTCCTCCTCCTCCTCCACTCCTTCCGGATGTCCTGCATGCCAGCCCCCCAGACGTCCGAGCCACCCCGGGACCCTCGGGCAGCAGCAGCATCGCGTGGTGTCTGGGGGCTCCAGCGCGGACATGGATCCGCTCAGGCCTGATTACATGTCCGTGTGCCTGTTGGCAGATGAGTCCTACCAGAAGCTGGCCATGGAGACCATGGAGGAGCTGGACTGGTGTCTGGACCAGTTGGAGACCATTCAAACCTACAGGTCCGTCAGCGACATGGCTTCAAATAAGGTAAGGCACCAGGAGCTGGGTATTACATGCAGATGTGACAGATGTTGCATCCAATTTTGCTGCAGTGTGGCTTTTTCCCAACATTTTAGTTAAAAAAAAAAATACTAGTTTTACCACTAGTATTCTATACAATTAGATAAGAGTCTTCAAAATCAAATGTATACATCTTGCATTTGATTGTCAAGGTTTTTTTATGTGTTTGACTGTATCAGTTTTATACTATCAATAAGATCTTTCACAATCGCTGCACAAACCACATGATGTCACGTCTGCCGAACCAAGCGAACCGAGCACTGGAAACTATAGAACAAAACCTTTGTCGATAGTGTGGAAGCAGTGAGAAAGTAAGGTTCAGATTATCTTGGCTGACTCTGACATGATTATGACTTTCTGTAGGTTATAATTTCCTGGGAGTTCCGGACACCCGTGTTACAGCTGTGGTTGTCCATTTGCACAGACCGTGCAGAATGTAAATGATTGCTGCCTCTCTGACGCACTTGCAAAGCTTCTATGGTACTGTGATACATGAGCTGTCAAATCCAATGGAGTTCTTTTGTATTTTGAAGTAGGATAGAGATAAAAAAGAAAGCAGAAAACAGCTGTTTTGCATGAGGGATGAATGACTTCCCAAAAATAAAAGTAACGCAAGTTTGAATTCTGTAGAACTGGGGGCTCATTGTTTGTCCCTCTGGGCTGTCAAAGGTCTACTGTAGGTGCTGAATGAGGATGATTACAGGTTCATTTTAATAAGCCAGACACTGTAGTTGCCTTTATTACAGGGGATTGGGGCATTTTTGCAAGTCACGTTAGAAAATGTCTTTTAGAGGTTGCATACATGAATGAGGGTTTGCATATCTGCAACATTTCTGAATAAGTTATTTATTGTCAAGACCACTACTGTATAAAACGTTAACAAAGTTAATTTATTGATTTGGTTTAGTGGAGAGGTTAAAACAGGAAAAAATTACAGCAATTTAGTCGTGTTTTAGGATATACATAAGCTGTTTTGAAAGAAAAGAGGTTTATGTTTAACCTTAAATAAAAAGTATAGCAAAATTTACCAATAAAGTGTGATCTTCCAAATCTGTGTGTGGAAAAAAAAGTTAAGAATAAATAACAAAAAGTCTAGATTAGCCTTCCTGGATGTTAGTATCACATTCCTTCACAGTATTCATAGAAAAGCTGCTGAATAAACAAGGTCACGAGCCTTATGTTATTGCTGTGCATGTCGATCATTGAATAAAGCTTTGAGAGACTCTACAAATACCACCATAATGGAAAGATTAATCATATGAATGTGTTTCTTCTAGTTAATCAGTTTTACAAAGTGTAATTGGACCAGACCAGCGCCAAATTATTGAGTTCTTTCTTTTAAAAAATGTAAAAATGTCTGTAAATAACAAGCCTGCATGTTTGTAAGACTTATTGGAAGATACAACAGCATGGCTTGTGTAAACACAAACGTTTGACATGTAGATAAAATAACATGGAAGATGAATAATTTCAATTGATTAATTATCAACACATGATCATCCCCAAGTCGTCACATACTGACTTTTGGTTAAAGACCCCTTCGCGTTAAAAATTTACGTTTTGGCTGTTCCCAACTTGTCGTTTTTTGGCATTCTGGCTGTTTGTAAAATCAAGGGTCTGCAACCCTCGGGACATGGTATCAGACGGGAACTGGTCCTTAGGGCGCGTCCAGTACCGGTACCTTAACCTGGCACCAGATCCGGTACCAGGCACAAACCGGACCTGGATGTGAACCAGTAACTGGTTAGGGCAAGAGTGCCAAACTTGACCTTACAATGGGCCAAAATCCAAAACACACCTTAGGTCACGGGCCAAACAGGATAAACATTTATTGAACACACTAAAACTACATTTTTAAAATGTAACTTAAAACTGTAACTTTTTAAGTTATTAACTAGATATATAGCATATGCTACTGTGAATGCTGTAATCTGAATTTGGCTGCTGAAGATACGAATGCTGATAGCGGAAGATGCTGAAATTAATAGCTAAAAAAACAGCTAGCATGTAGCTGAAAAATTAGCTAAACTCCAAAATAGCCTAAAAAATCTTAGTAAAAGCCAATTTTTAATACTTTAAAACCTTACATTTTTAACATAATTATGAATAATAAAAATGCAGGAATATTATTCCAGAATAAATCAACTTGAATCTTAAATAACTTTCAAATTTTTACTCTCCATAAAAATATTTTTTGGGGACATCTAAAACGTCATAAAGTGACATGGAGGGGTCCTTAACCAAACATCAATATGTGAAAAGTTGGGAGTGAGAATGTGTTGAAATTATCCTTATTAGTTTAACCAGAGGAAATCCCTCTAGCTGAGCTGCCACTATGTTATAAGGTCATTAATTGCATTAATTTGTCCTCATAAAGTCTAAGAATTCATTAGTCGTATCATAAAAAAAACATTTAAAGTAAAACTTTAATGTGTGCAAATGTTTGTGGTACTTGCCAGTATTGCTAGCTTAAGCACAAGTCTCTTACAGAAAATATTTGCAGCACTACAGAAGAAGAAGGAACAGCAACAAAAAAAATTCATTAATGCTCAATAATCCAATTGATCTGATTGGATGCTTTTAGGCTACTGTTGTCATGGAAATGATGAACATGCAAGATAAAACACATAATATCTGCAATTTTTAGTTTAAGTCCCCCATTGTGACATTTTTTTGCACTTTTGTTTGTAGCATCTTTAAAACTTGCAGTGCCTTTTCTTGGGTTGACTTTATTGCATGAGCAGCATCACCACATTGTATCCAGAATTTAAAAATCCAAACAGAATTTTAATTTGTTTTACAGACTTCCTTCTGGATTCTATTCCCAGTTTTAGTCTCTTCTCCCAGAGAAAGCAGAGGGAAGTTTCCATTTAATTATTTTTATCTCGGTTTTTCTTCAGTGTTGAAAAAGTTTCCTTTTTTTTGTGGATTGAATTTGCCCAGTCCAACCAAATTATGACATGCTGCAGGTTATTATTCGCAGACAGTGGTGACTGCAAGGCGGAGTTGGACTGTAAACACCCCGGGTGTCCGTTTCCGTCTGTTTTCTACTCTGCGGTTCGAGGGAGGATCAGACTCATGAGGGATGTTGTCGGTGCGTGATGGGTGACTGTGACCGTGACACCAGTTTCCTGTCTCTTTATTTCCTGTGCACCCCCCACCTCCACCCTCCTCCCTGCTCCGCTCACTGGTTTCCAGACAACAATAGCAAAGCTCTGACCAGGTAGAATCATGAAACGCCTTCAGGCCTGCAGTAGCACATCTTCCTCTTTTGGGCGGACATGCAGAGTGACATTGTTGACCAACACTGTTTCACTGTTACATTTTCATTAATGTCCCAAAAAATTGTGCAACAAGCTAGAACAAAATAAAATGTTCTTGCTCTGTGGTAACATTACATTAATTTGGAGATTTTCTATTTATTTTTATTTAACTATGAAGGCAGCATCTGCAGCTTTTTGCCATGAGTCTTCCTTTTTCCAACCCAGAGGAGGCAACTGAACCCACAATCAAACCCAAGGTGTCTCAGTTTTCAGCCTCTGAGGGTACAGGTGTATCCGGGGGCCACGGGGACCACACACTCTGCTAACCGCCCGCGTGGTCGCAGTGACCTAAGAGCGGGGAGTTGCTTCCCTGGCCCTCGCTGTCATTAGCCCGGCCACACTTCCACCCAAAAGCCGGCGACGGCCTTGAACAAACACTGCAATCAGAGTCCAGCTTAGCCGAGCTCGCTGCTCTGTGGGTTAGAGTGCAAGCGTGGCTCCAAGCACAAGACAAGCGCGTAGGAAACTTTACCTCATGTGTGGTCACTCGAAACTTTGAAGCACCGCCATCCTCGGAGGGGAAAGAATGACAAAATGCTTGAAACAGATGGGGCTGCGGGTCTGCAGCTCCAGCGGCTATAATGGACATCAAATTATAGTGCTGCCGTTCCATTTGAACGGAGAGGGTCGCGTGGAGATCAGACTACTGCTGCAGCGCTTAATGGCAATTAAAAGGCCGTTGCCATCGGAAAAATAAGTCAAGTGAGGACTGCCAGCATGAAATGTGTTTCTACTGTAACTCCTCTAGAGCTCATTTGATCAACACCTTCTAGGAAATCTGGCTTTTGACTGTTGCTAAACTGTGAGAAGCTCATCCTCCACAGAGTGTTGACACTGTAAACAGATGGGACAGAGGTCCCGTTGGCTCACTTTGGGCTTTTGCAAGATTTCACATCTGTTGGGTTGTGCTGTGACGTCAGCCTGTTTCCCATTTCGATCACGGCAACTTTGGGTTATAGTGGAGTGAGGCGTTCTGACTGCTCCCCAAGGAAGTGCATTTATTCAACTTGTGTTTTTCCCAGACTAGAAGCATAAGCTACTGAACTTGTTCTCCGGGACTTTTCGGTGATACATTCAAGCACGCCAAGAGGCCGGTGCCCGAGGCGTTTGCTAGGAAGGATTGGTTTGAGTGAGAATTTCTGAGTTAAGTAAAAGGGGAAGTAGGTGGAGGAACGTGCTCGGGCCTGTTTTCAAGGGAGGAGCCACGGGGTGTCTTGTTAAACTTTGTAAGCCAGTCAGTCAGTCGGCTTTGTTGCTTTACATTTCCTGCCTGCTACCACAGCAGTCACTAAAGAGGACAGAATCTCAGACAGCCTGGAACTGTTAATGCTCTCAAACCTTGACGGGATTTTACTTTTTTTGTGCTGCCTTTAGTTTTTGCTGAGTGACAATGGGACTATGTTGCTCTGAAAAACAGGAGACAACCTTTAAGATGCTGGCAAACTGGAAAAAGGTGGGTTTTTAGTAGATTTTTGTGTTATTCTTGGCCTTACTTATTATATCCAAAAAGACACAGTTAAGTAAATGTTTTAATTTGTAAATTTCTGCACCACATTGGTTCATCTTTTTAGATAAAGAAAGTGATTTTGTACTTTAAATTTCTAAATAATTCTAAGTGTACATACAGGCTGTATACTGGCTGGTGATTTGATCATCTGGGGAATGTTTTAGCCTTTGTGTGATGTTGCTGTAACTTCTCTTGCTAAGCAGAGTGCGTGGATGTGAAAACTTGCTCACGTAAAAGGATGCATGAGTTCATGTCGCGGATTGAGTAATCTCCTCTCTACTTGTGTCACTGGCGAGCGCTGATGAACTGCGTGAGCTCTCTGACTGAGGTTCTAGCTGGGTTTTTTTGTCTTCATCAAACAAGCTCCATCTTTTTATGAAAGCTTCTCCAGTTTTTCTTGGAGTAGAGCGAACTCTTTCGTTTTGATTTCTGCAAGTCGTAAAAAGATGTTACATTTGAGTTTAAAAGTTATGAGGATGTCAGCCTACTGCAAACTAGCCAGACTTGTTCTGATTGAGTATGAGAAAAAAAGAAAAGTAGAGAGAATGGGGAAATGTTTGACTTTTTTCTCCACTCTTCCTTTTTTCAATTGATTAAAATCACTTCCTTCCTCTCTTTAAGTTTATGTCACTCAAATTATAAAGTTCTTTGTCCTTAAAGCAGGTAGTATTTGTGACAGATTTCCTTCAGATTTTGTTCTGATTTATCTCTCCAGCTGTGTTGTGTGTGGTTACATATGCTGCTGCGTTACTATGGATGCAATAGGATGCAGTATATTTAGAGCTGGGAGACCACCATGTGAAGGATGGAGGGGGGGGCTTTTCCCTCTGTTGCTAAGGTATTCAGGTTAGCATGCAGTGGGGTGAACTGGCTGCAGACTCTCCTGTCGTCTCTGTTTAGCGCAGATATTTGGTGTTTTTTTTAATGGGAATAACGAAGCATTAAACCTTCACAATTCAAACTTCAAATGTGAATTTTAATAATGATAATAATGCTGGGATGCTCGAAGCCTCCCATTTGCGCAGTATGCATCGCATCTGTTCTGCATTACCGAGCAAGGGAGAGAGTGTGAAGATCGAGGGGGTGGAATACTCGGTGGGAGGGGGGCTTGCGATGGGAGCGAGGAGAAATGGCTAGAAAGCGAGAGAAAAAGATGTAGGGGATTCTCCAAGCTCTGCTTTTCTGCAGTGCTGTTCTCAGCGAGGGTGGGGGGGTGCGAAGGGAGAAAGAGTCTGTCTGCCATAGGGGACTCACTCGCACACCCCTCTCCTCTTCCTCCTCCTCCTCCTCCTCCTCCACCACCTTGCATCATTCCTGCTTTCTCTCGCTGCCGTGTTACATCTGGGCTCGGAGAATCTGGATAACCCCTCCATCTCTGCATGTCGCTGGATACGGTTTGGATGCTGACAGGTGGAGGTTCAGACCTCCCTAGAAAGAACGGAAATACCGACTGCATCTAGGGGGGATTCCATCACTCTCGCCGTTGGCCTGCGATCCTTAGAAACAATGGACTAAGCGAGGAGGAGGCGCGTTTGGCTGAAGATGTAGGGGCTGCTCTGCGGCCCTTCTCCAAAGACTGCGTCTGGGCCATTTTTTTTTTGTACCGCAGTCGGCCGTGGTTCGGCGGCGCCTGGAGCTTCAGGCTGCGGGGCTGAGCTCAGCCTTGGGGATCCACTCAGAGAGGAGCACTCACTGCTTCTGCTGGGGAGCACCAGGGGCTCAAAACAGCTCAGCACCATGCCTGAGGCCAACTACCTGTTCTCTGTGTCCTGGGGATACATTAAGGTGTGTCCCAGAGGACAGTTGATATAATTGAGGATCAAGTGTGTTTGTGTGTGTGTGTGCTCTCCCTGGCCAGTGATTCTCATGTAAAATCCAGTTGATTAGATTTGTTGCGCTGGCCTCATTTGTTTACTCTGGAAGATGCATGTTGCGACGTTTCACCTTCTTAGTGCAAAGATGCATAAAAAATCAGGATGTCAATTCTTGTCAGTTGTTTTTTTTTCCCCTTGATATTTTCTGTAACATTTATGCTTCCTCGTTGTCTTACAGTTCAAGAGGATGCTGAACCGGGAGCTGAGCCACCTGTCAGAAATGAGCCGCTCAGGCAACCAAGTGTCTGAGTACATCTCCAACACCTTCTTAGGTAAGCACTGCAGCAGGAGTCCATCAAAACAGAACTGCAAAGTCAGACAGCATGGAGTATTAGGAAGGCTACCCCCAGCGTGTGCCAAGCACCGGATCAGCGCTTTGAAACCAGTCTAATCTGGTATGGATAAGCAACAGAGTCCCCTCACTCTCACTGCAGAGATGAGCGAGGGGAGGAGGGAGAAGGCTTCCCTCTGGAGGGATCAGGAGCGACGATCGAGGGGGGGGGCAGTTAGAACGTATGACTGCATGCAGTGCCATGAAGTCCAGACAGAAGCTGCATTATTCATCAAGAGGACAGCAGTGTTTCCTTGGCTTTAAAAGCCCCGAGGCATTTCGTGACTCACAGCCAGGCAGCCCTGCAAAAGCAGACTCTACCCCTGTGGTTGCCTATCATCCAATCCTGCCTCCAAACATCTATCCATTCCAACCAGAACAAAAAAAGAAAAATCTGCAACACAAATGTAAAAAACAGGGGAAGATGTGGTGCAGGGTGCACGATAGAAATCTCTCCGAACAATCAAAGTGGTGCAGCGAGCTTCTTCAGGAGAGCAGCGGCGCTCTGTTCGCCTTTGAAGCTTGGCGGTTTTTGTTGTCTGCGATGCATCTAACACCTGTCAGGTGGAGTGAAATCATTTTCCTGTGCTTTGTGGAGGTGCAGCTCAGATGGGGTTTTTTTTTCTCTCACTGCGGCACAAATGGCGCACAAACGCAGACAGTGGGAGTTTCGGTCTCGTTCCTACTGACGTTGTTTATGGTGCTCGATAAATGTCACTGAGCACGCTGGAAGACTTAATCACCTCCTCTAAACACCGAAGACAAGCCGTCGTCCCACGATTCTGTGAATTGTTTTTACACAACAGTGCAGTTTCAAAGAATGAATGCACCACTGGAATATTGCTTAATGGCCAGAACAAGTCATTTGTGCTTCTTGACCTTTAGTCTTGTTGTGATATTCCCTTCATGATTGCTTTTTAAAAAAAGGGGGTTTTCACTTTTTAGTTTTAATGTGCCAAAAGCGATTTTTTTCATTTGAATTTAATCAACTTTCCGTTTTTCCCTGTTAACCACAGACAAGCAGAACGAGCTGGAGCTTCCATGTCCGGTTCAGAAGTCGAGGGAGAGGAAGAGGAGGCAGGGCCAGCAGCAGCAGCCCGGGGGGATGATGACACAGATCAGCGGGGTGAAAAAGGTCAGCAACGCCACCAGCATCACCGGGGGAAGCACAAACCGCTTCGGGGTCAAGACGGACCAAGAGGAGCTGCTGTCAAAGGTAAGCGTCGGATATATACTCCGTACATCCTCTGTTAATGGTATTAGACGGCGGTGCTTAACCCTCCCGCCTCTCTGACAGGACCTGGAGGACATCAACAAATGGGGACTGAATATCTTCAGAGTGGCGGAGCATTCCCACAACCGGCCCCTCACATGCACCATGTTCACCATCTTTCAGGTCAGTTGGTCACTGAGCGATCTTCACCTGCACGTTTTTTTTTAAAAGCCAGTTTTCCTAATTTTATTTCCATTATCTTTCACGCACAGGAGCGAGACCTGATGAGGACGTTTAAGATTCCAACCGACACATTTGTGACGTTCATGCTAACCCTGGAGAGCCACTATCACTCAGACGTGGCGTACCACAACAGCCTCCACGCTGCAGACGTGGCCCAGTCCACCCACATCCTCCTGTCCACGCCCGCTTTGGATGTAAGCACCGTCTCGCATGACGTTCTGCTTCTGTAACGCCGACCTCAACATAGCTCACATTCAATTCCACTACAACAGTTCATCTAACCACCATTGTTTTTTTTAATGAGGCGTCTCTGCCGCGTGACAAAAGAGCTTGATACGAACTCTCGTCTGATGCATTTCCTTCATTTTTTTCACACTATTCATTCAGACTCATCACTTTTTCTGCTTCTGTCAACCCACAGGCCGTCTTCACTGATCTGGAGATCCTGGCAGCCATTTTCGCTGCAGCTATTCATGATGTGGATCACCCAGGAGTTTCCAACCAGTTCCTCATCAACACCAGTGAGTTTTCTAACTGATTTGTGGATAGAGATCTACTTTATATCATTAGTTTTAAAGCAAAAATTTTCGTCATTTTTATGGTATTAAGTTTATGAAGCTAAATTGTGTTTTCTCATCTGTGTTAGACTCTGAGCTGGCTCTGATGTACAACGATGAGTCAGTCCTGGAGAACCACCACCTGGCTGTGGGCTTCAAGCTGCTGCAGGAGGAGAACTGCGACATTTTCCAGAACCTCACCAAGAAGCAGAAGCAGACCCTCCGGAGGATGGTCATAGACATGGTGAGCAGACGTCTGTGAATGCTCAGGACGTCTCCATGGCCGTGCAGAGTTCTTAACGGCTTCGTCTTCCAGGTTCTGGCGACCGACATGTCGAAACACATGAGTCTGCTGGCCAACCTGAAAACCATGGTGGAAACCAAGAAGGTGACGAGCTCCGGCGTGCTGCTGCTGGACAACTACACAGACAGGATGCAGGTAGGAGGCGCTCTCTGTCTATGCTGCATCTTGATGTGGCTGAAAAAAGGAACAGAAAACTGAAGAGGGCATTGTTCTCCAGGTGCTGCGGAACATGGTCCACTGTGCTGACCTGAGCAACCCCACCAAGCCTCTGGATCTGTACCGGCAGTGGACGGACCGGATCATGGATGAGTTCTTCCACCAGGGAGACAGAGAGCGGGAGAGGGGGATGGAGATCAGCCCCATGTGTGACAAAAACACGGCTTCAGTGGAGAGGACTCAGGTACCTTTCACAGACTGTAGACATAAGTAAAGATTCTTCTACTGCTGAATTCTTACTGACTTCATCTCTGCTTTCCTCTTCCAGGTTGGCTTCATAGATTACATTGTCCACCCTCTGTGGGAGACGTGGGCAGATCTGGTCCACCCCGATGCCCAGGACATCCTGGACACTCTAGAGGACAACAGGAACTGGTACCAAAGCATGATCCCTCAGAGCCCCTCCCCTCCCTTCTACACCAGCGACGGAGAAGGAAGCCAGCACGAGGACAGTGAGGGGAGATCTGTGGAGAGTAAATTTCAGTTCGACCTCTCAATGGACAGCCAGGACAGCCAAGCTGGACACACAGACCACGGGACGACGGACACGGCTGTGATGTGCGACCACATAAACAGAGAGGGCGTCTCGGAGGGCGTGGAGACGACGACACGCGATGTCTCCCCCGCGGAAACATAGCCGAACCCGCCGCCGCGTGAAGAGGGCAACAGTCGCGTCTGAAATTGTTTTTATTGCAGTGGAGCAATCCTGCAAATCTGGCTTTTTGAAGCTGCCAGGCTTAAAGGGTCTGATTGAATGTGAGGAGCCCCTGCAAAGGAGGCGTAGAAACCCCGTGGCCATTTGTTTTGGAGCGCCCAAATCGAGGGGTAGAGGAGGCACGCCTGAATCTACGTCGCTGCAGACGAAGAATCTAACGATGGTATGAACTTGGAAAAGTAAAACTTCCAAACTTCTTGCACTTCCGGACATTTTTCTCTATATGTGGAACATTTCCAACGTCTTCTGACTGGATAACACATGGTGGCGTCTAACTACTGGTCACTTTGAACCAAGTAGTTTTTTTAACACTTGTCTAAAAGTAACTGTGTGCCTTTTATTTTTTTTTTTACAACCACATCTGTTTTTATTTAGTGTTTTGTAATTTATTGAATCCATTCCTGTAGCTGTAAAGTGTGTCCAACTTCTACAAGGTGACATACTGGTTTTTTTTTTTTTTTTGGTCTCTCTCAGTCTTCCTAATGTTCTGGCAATAGTATAAGCTTATTCTCACGAAAGTGTTCAGTGGATTTTTCTCAGAAAATCAGTTGACTTCCCAGCACGATTTGCACTTTGTGGAACACTGTATAATGAGGACAGCACGACCGGACTCACATCAAACCAAATCATTAACTCTAGCTTTTCCAAATATGTTTTTTTACTGACAGTAAGCGGTTAAAAAATAATTAATCTAAATTCTAAACTTCCAAAGACGTCTTTGGTCCAAAAGTGACAATTCCAGCTACAAAATCAAACTCTTGTTTTTAAATGCATTTAATTTTTTGGTGGGTGGAAACAAAGGAAAGCCAAATTTCCATCATCAAAACCGGCTTGAAATCCCAGGTTTTTGCCCTGAGGCTTTTCCTGCCCCCACCCCCGTAATTCCACCCATTCTGCTCACACACCTGTTGTGCGGTCGGCAGCCATTCCCCCCGATACGCTTCACAACGTGACTCATGTTGAGCTTTGAACGACTGTGGGCACAATCCTGTCGGGTTTTTAGTTGTTTTTGTTTTTTTGGCAGCACCTTGAATTGCAGTCCTGCAGCTGGTTGCAGAGCTGCCAACACTTCCTTAAAGGTACCGCAGTGTATGCTGAAGGTAGCGTGTGTGTGCGTGTGCGTGAGAATGAATTTTCCAGTGGTCACGGAGTCGCACAATCTTGTCTCACCCAGTTGTGTTGTGCTGACAGTTAATGGTGTATTTATTTCATTTTTCTTGTATATGAAAATACTGATTGCTAATATTCACTGTACATTTGTCATTATTTATATGCACTACCACGGCAATTATGGTTTGACTGAACACGTCTTGTGGTATTTAGTAAAGTATTTTGCTATAACAAGAAGTTCTGAGACCTTGGGTTTCGTACTCCAGCCAGTTTGTAAAGTCAACTACCCCTTTGTGCGAGGTGCAGCACCGCCCCCTTTTTTCTTACAAGTCTTTGTTCCTGGCGGAGTAAAGCTGGACATTTACTGCAGCACATTGTGTACGGTGACAGGTCATTGTACAGCTGTAGGACTATTTGCTGAATACATATAGCATTGTTTTAAATGTATTTTTTCAGTGTTTTCCTCACAGTATATTGGTAAAATGGTGTATGTTGTGCTCAACAAATGTTTTCTATCTGATTAATAAAATGAGCATGTATAACAGAACTCTCTGCTTTGGATTTGATTGCTGCGTAAGCTTCTAAAACGAAGATTTGTAAATATGAACTGGGATTTTCACACACAACCATCTCTAGGGTTTACAGAGAATGGTCAGAGAAAGAGAAAATATCCAGAGAGTGGCAGCTCTGTGGGCGGAAATGCCTCATTGATGTCAGAGAAGAAGACTGATTCCAGATGGTAGCTTCCACACCATATCATAAAGCTAGAATCATCTCAGACTGGTTTCTTGAACTTGACAATGAGTTCACTGGACTCAAATGACCTCCAGTCACCAGATCTCAACCCATTAGATTGACTTCCTGGTACTAGTAAGGTGTACCTAATGAAGTCTAAGAACAAAAGTATAAAAATACAGTTCTAAAACAGTAACAAAATGTAAGTAACATTGAGCAGGAATACTATCTCTTTCAATTAATCTCAAATATTTTATCCATGTAAAATGAAAACCGAAGTAAGGTGGTTGGAAGCTGAAACACACACACACAATGCAACACAACCATGCAGACGATGCCAATGGTTGCTGTTGTTAAGAAGCAAAATTCAGTTTAAGATTGACATGAAAATCCATCTATATATTCATCAGGACAAGACATGCAGAAAGCATAACAGTTGCTATAAATCTGTTACCTTTTCACTGAAAGTGCGTTCTGCAGAAATGAAGCCCTGACGCACTTTACAGATTGTTATTTTACAGTATGACCTCACAGAGCTTGTGGGTGGCAGATGCAGGAAGGATGTGGCAGCAAATGGCAAGCTCTGATTTCACTTTAACAACGTAAAAAGTACGAATGTTTCTCACACGTCTCACAGTTTAGCTGTGTGAATGTATTGGATTTGTGAGTTGTTATATTGCATGCACTTTAAAGCAGAAATAGAGCCTATTGTAAGAAAATACACTTGATAGGAGTGTCATGTTTTTTTTATTTAATCTTTATTTAAAGGAAAATGGTGCAAGAGAATTGGGTTGAAGCAAACCCTCTTCTAATTAAAACAAACATTTGTTTTTAAAAATGTAAAACTATTTTAAACTATAGATGACTTGGAATGCTCTTAAAAAAGTGAACAAAATTAGGCAAATACTTACTGTTTCATGAACTGAGAAAACAGTAAAATGATAAATACTTGTCTGGAATGGCAGCGTGATGCAGTGGTTCCAAACCTGTTTCCTTATGTGTATGCCAGTAACCCTTTCATTCATGCATGCTCACAATTCTTTAAAATGGAACTGACTGTTTACTCTCAAAAATATTTGAATACTTTGATATAAAACATTTTTATTTAAGCTTAAATTCTTCATTAGTTCTATTTTTACCAACTATTACTCACTGTGTGGTGCTCTGGGATGGAGTGGAGATACTCAGGGGAAAGCTCTGCTGATGTACAAATCAACTTCCTGTTTTTCACTCTGGCCCATGTCTCATTTCTGCTGAACTTTCATCTGAGTTCAAAAGACACAAATTAGATGTTTGAGGGCATTTTTTTCTTCCTTTTTTTTTTTTTTAACTGGTACTCACTGCTGTCTGTGTAAAACTGTGGATGACCATGCACACAGCAAGTTTCTAATTTGTTAATATCATAATTTTAGCCACAGTGAAAACAGAGGCTGCAGAAGTAAGTCAAGATTCTTAAGATTTATTAAAATTCTTTAAATCAGTACAAAAATCTGCCCAAGGGGTAAGAAAAAAAAGTCATACCGTGAATTCTTATTTAGAGAAAAAAATTCTAGTCACTAACACGATTGTTTTGCTATTTAAAACTTTTAATAAGAATTTATTTTTTTGCAAGTCAGAACTTTTAACTTTCCGTCAGACCTTTCTAAGCATCACAAGATGATTTCATTCATCTATCGTGCAACCTATCATAGCTCATAGTCCATTTATGCTGGTAGTCTCTGAAAAGAGAAATTTAGAAGAAATATGAAGAATAGTGCAACCATTTAGTCTGAATTCTCTTTGGTTCTACTCTATTTATTTTTGTGCATGTAATCCTACTGTTATAAATTACGACATCTTAAGTCTAGTTCTCAAAAGAAGTCAAACCAACTCTTGCAGATCTGTTTTTCCTTCTTGAAAACAGATCTGCAGCTCTAAATGAGAATGTGATGTTGTTATGCTCATGTAAAAATGAAACCAGACATGTCAGGCTCTAATACCAGCTGCTTCCCTTCAGTTTCCACGCTGACTCTCACAAACACCATCTTGCTTCCAGTCAGCCATTGACGTGGCTTTTTGCTGACATCATGCTTTCAGATCAGCAGCTGTAAGCGTGAACAAAAGGAGTCTGTCACTTCTCTGTATAGACACCGATGACTTCTCATACATCGGAGTTCATTGCACTGTGGCAGAAATGTAAACAGGAAGAGACGAGATAGAGATGCTATGTGCTGAGCCCTCAGGGCATTCACTCTTCCATGGCTGGAAGCACCTTGACCCAAACAGATAAGTATCAGACGTACGTGATCAACAGAAGGGCCCAACCATGAGCACAAAGAGATGATTTCTGCTGATTTCTGGGTATGAGATTGACTAAATTAGGGGACTTCAAAGATTAGGTAATGTTATCTGCCTGTAATTTTCCTGATCTCATCCTGTAACATGAAGTAACTCATGTCAAAGACTGAGGTTTCTGCTTAGAAGAGTTTACATGATTTACAGTGACTGATTTAGACAAATGTAAAAACGTTTTTTACATGTATAGATAAGAAAATTAAAATGATAATAATGAGTTTTTGCATTATTTTTAATTATTGCAATATATGTGTTTCAAGTGGAACTTTTAAATTGTAGTTTTATTGGGCTCTTTTAAATACGCTGAACCGTCACCTATTTTAAAAGTAAATTAATCTTTTTTTTAAATAATTGCACTTTAATTGTACAGTTTTTCAACTTTTTTGTAATGCAAAATGATATGAGCTGCACGGTGGCGCAGTAGTTAGCGCCCTTGCCTCAAAGCATGCATGCCGCGGTTCAAGTCTTGGCTGGTGGACCTGAAACAGAACCACCAATAGGGGACCTTTCTGTGTGGAAATTGCATTTTCTCCCATGCATGCATGGGTTTTTTCCGGGGACTCCGGCTTCCTTCCAGCATCCAAAAACATGCTTCGTAGTAATTGGTTACTCTCTAAATCGGGAATAGGCAACTCCAGGCCTCGAGGGCCACAGTGTCTGCATGATTTCCAGATATCCAAGCCATATTCAGGACTGATTCCCTGGTTTAAGTGTGTCCATCCAATCAGAACATGCCAGAGCATGTAGGAAACATGCAGGAATGTGGCCCTCAAGGCCAACCCCTGCTCTAAATTGTCCCTAGGTGTGCGTTTGTGAGTGAGTATGGGTACGTGATTGTGGCCTTGGGACAGACTGGCAGCCTGTTTAAGGTGTTTCCTGCCTTTGTCCACCAGTGGCCAGGTAAGGCTCTGGCACTCCGGTAAACCCAAAAGGGACAAAACAAGCTTAGAAAATGGATGGATGGTAAAATGACTTGTAAATTTCATTAAACCAACAACTTTGCAGAAACACAGTTTACTTTTCTTTAATATTTATAAAAATGTTCTTTTTTTTTGAAAAATTGAAAATAGCTTGGATAGGGGCTTGTTTGTAGCATCCTCTCTTCATTTCAAAAAGGTTTGAAGACATCTGGGGAATGAAGTTTGAGTTCCTAGAGTTTTCACTGAAGATTTTGGTTCCCTTTTTCGTCTAATTTTGTTGTTCTAGCTGCTGAAGGATGTGTGCTCATGTTTTAATTGATATTCAAAGACTGAAGAACAGAACAGCAGTAAGGCCAGCTCTGGACTAAGAAGCATGTTGTTGTACAGTACAGTAAATCCGGTAGAAGGCCTTCTCTGAAATAGATCCTGTCTAGAAAGTAGTATTATGTTGTTCTAAAACCTGTAAATACCTTTTAGTATCCATAGTCTTAGATCATTCAGTCTACCTAAACTGTAGTTTGTGCGCCCAATACTAATCAGAGATTGATACCAAGGTTGAAAGGTTTCCCTCGTCACAACATTTGCGATGACTAAAGAAAACATCATCTTAAGAATCAACTGATCACAGAACCACATTCCCCTTTAAAACTGTCAATCTGAGTCTTGGTCTACAGGACACTACAGTATTTCTGGGCCATGTTTTCGAAAATGGCTTCCTCTTTGCATGAAGGAGCTTTAGGTATCATCTGCAGATCACTGTGAGTAGTGACTTCTAAGCATTCCTGGTCTCATTTGGTAAAGTCATTAACACAGTCATGATGATGATTGACACTTCAGCCACAGTGACACAAAGGAAATGTTCATCATTCTTATCCTTTACACGTAATGATTCCTTCACTTTCTCTGGATCTCTGGTGACGTTATACTCTTTAATGAGTTTGAAGCCTTTGTTATTAAACCTTTGTTAGATCTATTATTATCTATGTTCGGTTGATAAAAAAAAAATATTTCCTGCAATTCTTTTTTTTACCTAATATAGACTATTTCCTTTATTTACAACAGAACTGAAAACACTATTATTTTAAAGGCAGAAAAAACTGGGAAAAGAACGCGTACAATTTTTAAAAAGTCCCATCTTTTCCTGAATTTATTTTACCTTCAAATATTTTTTTTTATGTTGAATATGAATATCTATAATGCTACAGGTGGAGAACTTAAGGTGAACATTGCACTCTTATTCAAAAACTAAATAGTTTTAGGTGACAATAAATGCATTTTGAGTTTCATGTATTGAATATATCAAAACCCCATTTTTGATTAATCAAATACAGCTAGCTTATTTGATTGTCTCAGAAATAGACCTAACATTGTTTTTTTTTTTGTTTTGTTTTTGTTTCAGCACAAAGCTAAGCTAGCATTAGCATCCAATTAAAAAAAAAGAAAACAAGTTTAACTGCATGATAATTGTAATACAAATTGTCAAGAACTTGAATAAAATCACAACCTGATAGATTACTTTCCGTTATTAATTATCAAAAATACATTTTTAGATATTAAAATCATTTTTGGTGTTGTCAAAAAACGTGTTTTAAATAAAGTTTTTTACAAAATGTGGAAAAAGCCACAGGCTTTCAGCTTTGTATGTTTTTTTCAAAAGATTTACTTTGTAAGATGTGAAAAATATTGTTTTTAAAAGACCGCGTTTAGGCAACTGTTATTATTTCATACAAATTACAATATTTTTCAGGTTTTTAAAAAAAAAAAAAAAAAAGGTTTCAAATAGCTAACGAAATGTAAAAATCTATGGGTCGAAAGCTTCGTTGGTTCAATTTAAAAGCTTTACAGTACAAAATGTGAACTACCTGCAGGCAACTGTTATTATTTCATAAAAATCACAATATTTTGGGGTTTTGTCAAAAAACGTGCTTTAAATAAAGTTTTTACTAAATGAGGAAAAAGCCTTGAACCTTTAGCTTTGTTGGTTCTGTTTAAAAGCTCTACATTACAAAATGTGAACAGCGACAGTTAAAAAAAAGACGGCCTATAAGCAACTGTTATTTTATAAAAATCCCAATATGTAGTTTTGTGAATGAGATCAATTCAACACAAACTGTGTCTCGTCAAAGCTTTGTTTGTGCTTTGTTTGAGCATATCTGCATGACAACTGCATCCTGAGTCACCCTCCTCTAAATTTATCAGAGGCGCCGGCTGTTTATTGAAAACAGAGTGATGTTTTCCATGGTGGTGGTCCAAGTCGCCAAAGAAGTTTGTTTAAAAAAAAAACTTCCAGTGGCTGATGTCAGTGAGGTGAAGGCGGCATGCGCCTGGCCTGACTGAAATGTCTGTGCAGTGTCGGAGACCAAACCGGATGCTCTGACTGGCAGGGGCTCCGGCTGACAGCCGCTCCTGTCTCCACTTCACCCAGCGGGCCGTGAACGGGCCCAAAGCTAACCCTTCCAGACAAACAAACCCTGCTCTCTCCATCTCCACTTTAGAACAACAAATGCCTTCCTGGAGGTTCTCCCGACCAGCTGCTGTTTGTTTTTCAGTTGGGCTGACAGTACGAAGCGAACTGCAGAGCTACAGTGTAACGCGGGGGATTCCAGGGCAATTCAGTAACAGTGAACGGCGTGGAGAAACTCAGAGACAGATGGGTTAGGAAGTGAGCTCAAAAAGGCCGTTCTGAAGGACATCATAAATCTGGAAGAGATCACACGAGGCAGCTTCCTCTGGGGGGCCCCCCTTCTACAAATGTGTGCATATTTTCTGTTTTGTGGATTCAGAAATGTAAAAGTCCAGGATTTAGGACAATAACAGGATGCGTCCTTCCCAGAAAACGGCAGTAGTCATCAGGTTATCGAAGGTGACGCCAGTCATCATAGATGCCATTGTTCTTCGCGTGCAAACATGTCTGATATCTCCACATAAAAGGACAAAAAAGGACAAGAAATGACTGTCATTTCTAAATATTAGCAGTTTTTATGATAAACTGTGTGGATTCAGCTTGTAAAGCACATTTCTGTGTCAAATCCCATTTAATCATGATGCATTTAAGGACTTGACATTTGTGTTTACTCCTGAGGGTTTTTTCTTTTACCCAGAATGCTCCCCACTCGGGAATTGTTTGGACGTGGAAGGGAACACCCCCATGGGGATGCAGCAGCACATGCACAACCATCAGAGTTTATCCGCAGACGGGGGAATAAATCATGAAACGCTCTCACAAACGCCACATCTGCCAGCAGACCCAGGAGATGTTTCCAGCTCAACAGACAAGCGCCGCTCTTTCAAAATAAAGCAAAACAAATAAAGACAGACGACTGATTGGGCACCATTTTACTTCACTTCCTTTTTTTTTTTTTAAATCAACAGAATCTGAATGTTTTTTTTGGTTTTGCACAGATCAATAGGTGTCCTCGTCTGACTCCAGAAGGATGGGAGAGCATGCGGCTGTCAGGACTGAAGGAGAGCGTGGGAGGAGATGCTCAACATGCGCTGCAGTGGCAACCTCAATGTGAATTCAACACATCTAGGGATGCAGCAAGCATCCTCTCAGAGTTGCAGAGACTCTGATTGATGTGTGTTTCGGATCAGAACCTGGCACCATGACGTTAGAACCAAAATGTGTCCTTCCTGCTACATTTCATGCAGCGATGTCCTGCTGCTGTGTTTTCCAGACTTCATTTGATTACGCACAGGCGGCTCACTTTTCCAAAACACCGTGCAATCAACGCCTCCACTTTTTTTCAGAGAAAACTTCACATGTTTTTGTTTCCTTTCCCTTCAAACTGAAATTGAAATTCCTGTCATCACACCAGAAATCAGAGCAGTCAGCGTCTTTGTGTTTGTGATTTCCAGTAAGAATCTAGTCTGGGACTTCTGACCCGACTTCCTCTGAGCCCACTGAGCTGCAGTCTATTACAGGAATGATAAGGGCAGCTGAATCACCCCCCTCATGCCCCTCCATGCTCCCTGTGGCAGACAGCTGCTACAGTAAACACCCTCCCCTCACATCCAGACCTTCATGGGCCTCTCAAACGTGGGCCAGGCTGCACGTTGCTCGGCGTGAAGATGATGAAGGATGCAGATAAGAGTCGAATGTTGTGACTGGCCAGAGTTGAAAGGAAAAAGTGATGATTATGGCTTCTTGTCGGGATGGCTGGTGTTTATGTCCCCTTTTGTGTCTGGATGTAGGCTTGTGTACAGAGAGTGGTGCCCATGACTCACAATCTACAACCGCTGCAAAAGCACTTGGACTCAACAGGAAAAGCAATACAGCCTAAAATATCTCCGTATAATTAAATGGGATGAGCTTAGTAAGTTTGGGAAAAATTAGCATGAAATTTACTTCAGGAAAAGCAGAAATACTCATTAAGAAGAAGTTAATAAGAAGAAGCTTCTGATCTGATTGGAGGTTATATTGAAGTTCAAACTCAGCCACTGATGAGCTGTATCTGATAAAATACAATAAATGATCAAGATTTATTATAGTGACACATTTTGCATAAATATTGTGACATAAAAAGGAGTGTCAAAACAGGAAAATACCCTTAATAAAGACTATTGTGCTAGTCTGGTCCCCCAAATTGAAATAAATGACAATGATAATCCTTACGACAGTTTTCTTTTCCCTGTCTTTTCCTAGTGTCTCCCCATCTCTGAACTCAGAGTTCCTCTAAGTTTGCATTTTTTTTGCCCAGATTCCATGTCATTTCTTTCTCTAATGAGGAATATTACCAAGCATGTCACCCATCTGCTCCTGCTCCAACCTTTATGTCAAATTTTAAAACCCTTTGTGGCCCACAAGTCAAAACGTTTCCCCACCTTCTGCTTTAAAAGAAGATTTAAAAAAGATAAAATAGATTTAGGGCAATAAAATCAGCTGATGTCATAGCAGAAAACCAGCTCCTGATAAGCTTGGTTAATGCGTCTGATGGGGTTCAGAGGTTAGTTATCTTTGTAAATAAAAAGCATTTTGCTGCTTTTTTGAAGACTTTTAAGAAACTAAGGTCTAGTTCAGGTTAGTGGATTCAGTTAGGTCAGGAGTCTGCAGCCTTCAACAGTTAAAGAGCCATTCTGTAGGATTTCTTACTGACAGCATCCCAGAAGGAGCCACAAAGTCTTATTTCACTCTTTAGAAAAACAACACACTGATTTATATTTATGATATTGTTACTATGTTAAATACAAATACATTTTTTTCAAGTATAAATAAAACAGAAATATGAGGGGAAAAAAGCATTTTTTTTCGAAATATGAATTAGTTTCTAATTTGTCAGAGGCCTACGTGACTTTCTTTCAAATAAAGGGCATCCTGTCCCACATAAAATCATCTCAATGTCGAGAATGTAGCAGTAGGTAGTGAAATATCGGTAGTGATGAAAAATAAACACACAAAACCACAGTTTGTGCTGCATCCCAACCAGAAATACATACATTAAAATAAAAAATAAATAAACCACAGCTAATGATACACTCAAACATCTTTCAAAATGTTTCAGTTTTGGTAAACTATTAAGCCGAACTGCTTGACGGATTGTTGGAGCATTATGGGTAATGTAGTCAGGATCCTGTTTACATACTGTCCTTCAACTGTTTGTGAAGTAATTAAAAAATGTTTGACTCTCATTTCTTTTTTCTTTTTTTTTTTCTTTTTTTTTTT
>NC_050528.1:24601643-24665623 GCF_002922805.2 Oryzias melastigma
GTTAATGTTTCAGACAAATTGTGCATTTTGTTGGATCACTTCTTTCAGAAAAATATGCCAGCCACCAGAAAAATCAAAAAATGGCGTCCATTCTTAAAGATGGCGTCTCAATCATTGCAAAAATATGAGATTTCTATTTGCCCCAGTCTCAACAACATGAGGTGCTGTGCACAAAAAGCAGTCTTTTACCTTTAGGAGTACCTACAGAAAACTATTTTAAAATCTTGGATTCTCGTAGCTGACGTGCTTTTTCTAAAGAGAACTGAATCTAAGCTAGATTGATGCCAAATTTGGTGCTTGCACCACAAGACGCAGGATTATTCTAGTAACTACTTCAACTAGAGATTAAAAAGATCAACATCTATGCTGGATTTGACAATGAAATTGAAGAATTTTCATTAAATAAATGTGATTGTAATTAATTTAGATTAAAATGTTTCTCATCTAAAGAATTGAAGCAACTTCTCTTCATCTGTGGATGTTTGATGTATTTTTGCTTCCTAAATCAAAATAAAAATAATCAAATGGTCTAGAGAATTTTGTTTTTAGCATCCTATAAGTTAACAAATACAACCATCTGTGAACAAAAAGACAGAAACAAATCAGAAGTGATCTGTGTAGAAATGCTCTGCAGCTACACTGATAAGTAAATGTGGGCAGACTGTTTTTTTCAGAATGTCAACAGGCAGTGTGACATATGGGCCTACGTGCAGCTCACAGAAACATGACACAAATCACCTTTTCATCTTTTTACAGTAGTTTTATGCAGCATCTCAGCTGCTGGACCTCACCTTTTACTCCTGTAAATGTTTGGTCTCAAATAGAAACTGAGTCAACCTTTGGATCTTTATTATTTGCAAATTGTGTCCTTCACTGCCACCAGTGAGTGAGTGAGTGGAAAATTTGGTGCCATAGAGGGCAAATATGTAAGATCTTTATTTACTTTGAAGTTACTCTAGCTCACAAGCTATTAAGCAACTTTTTCTACATTCCAGCTTTTGAAGAGAAGCAGATGGTGTACAAAAAAAAGCTGAAGTTCTGGTTAGTAATGGTGGAGGGGAAGTTGCAGTGGCTGGTTTCCTCATACTTTGATTTGATTTCTGTTTCCTTTTAAGAGTTTTAACAGACTTAAAAGTCATAAGGAAAAATAAAAAAAAAAATGTTTGAGTTAAAGCTGGTCCAGATGATTGAGCCTGTGAAATTCTTGAGTGCCCTAAGATTTTTATTAAACTGCGAAAAAAGGAAGAAGAATTGCATGTTAAAATTGAGCCTTTCTTAGCATGTGTGCTCATTTTGTGTAATATCCGATATTGCTAATAATAATTATAATAATATAATAATATGGTCCCTGTCCTAAATTATTAATCTAGTTATTTTAAATATAACACTTGTCTTTTAGATCATGAATGTACCTTGTTTATTTTTTTACATTTTATTATTTATAATCATCTATAGTCCTGTGTGCGTGGGAATTTGTTCTTTAGGTCAAATGTAATTGTTTAAACCACTTTCACTTTCTTGGAGTTTGGTAGTTTATGGTGCAGCAGCGACACTTTGTGGCCAAATGTGGAATTGTATCCTTAAAAAAAAGGGGGGTTGCAATAAACCCAAATCACCGTCAGGGGTCACTGTGGCGCCGCTCTGAATGTCAGGGGCAGCGAGAGTCGACCAAAGACCAAAGAATTTCTGCTCCAGCTGATTCGGTCGCCATCTTTGTCGTGAACATAAACAACCCAGACAGAGGCTCGTTGGCGTTGAAGTGTCCGATTGCCGGTTTTTGGGGGGGAGGAAGCGACGGGGGTTTATTTGTTCTCCGCCGCGAGGCTTTTTGTTTTCCGGTGAGGATGACAGTTGATGTGGTGACCTGAGCCACCGTGACAGGTAAGCTAGCGAATCCCCTTTCTGGTACTGTACACTGTTGTTGTGGTCACCGTCGTGATGTCATGACAACAGCGCAGCTGGCATGTATATTCTGAATAATCTCGGGGTGTTTCTATCTTCGTATGTGTTTGGTTTTTTGTGCGGATAGTAAGCTAACGCATTACGGCCCCAAACACGGAGACGTCCAGCTGCTCGGGCCGCTTGGTTGTAAACTGACAGATCCTTTTGTGCAGATATGGGGGCCCTGCGTGGATTTACTCACCGGGAGGAGCCGCAGGTGTAAAAAGGGGGGCGGGGAGGGCGTGGAGACATGGACCAAGAGTATGAGAGGAGGCTCCTGAGGCAGATCAACCACCAGAACCTCCCGAGCAAGGCCTGCCTGACCAAGGTGAGGAGCAGAGAAGCTTCACTGGAGCTTTAATATGTATTTATTATTCCTGCAATGATGTGACTTGTTGTGTTCTCCCCCAGAGCCTCAGTGCTGCCTGCAGTCCTGTCAGCGTGAAGTCAGGCGATCGCTTCATCCCCACTCGAGCTGGAAGCAACTGGAGCATCAACTTCCACTATGCCAACGTGAGATCTCATCCAGTCACGTGATCCTGGTTTAAGATGCTACCAACTCTTTTCTTTAAATCAGGATCACCTTTGAAGTATTTTTAAAAGCCCACCCCTACTTCCCATCATGCATTTGTTCACACGCTCTCCTGCTAGCTTACTGCATTTTTGCTCCTGATTCACAACAATTTGAAGAAATATTCTGTTTTCTGCAGGAAAACTGCCGCTCTCCATCTCAGAACTACAAAGCGAAGGATGCCGGTTCAGATTCGGGCAAAGGTCTGAAATCCTCTATCCTGCCTCTAGCTCTTTAGGCCTGAGCTGATTGTTTTGTTGTTGTTTTTTTTCCAGATGCTGTGGCGTATGCTGCCCTGCTGAGGAACGAGTTGCTGGGGGCGGGAATCGACTCGGTGCCAGACCCCCACGGAGATGACAGGCGGCACGCCGTCCTCACTCAAGACTCCCGCGGCCTTTTTAGGGTGCAGAAAGAAACCTTTCCCGTCTCCTTAAAGTCCCACTCCGATCATCTCTTGATATGTTGTAAAAGTGTTCCCTCTGATCTTTTAATAACTTTATAGCCTCACTTGGGTCACCAGGAGGTCACAGGTGACTGTCGACAGTAAATTCTCAAATTACGTACATTGATGGTCACAACTGTATATTAGTGAGTATAAACCACAATGCATTGGGCTGAAGTGTTTAAATGTAATTTTTTTTAACAAATTATCCACATTTTCATCATCGGAACACAGTGGAGTCACAAATAGACATAAAAAAATGTTCATATTGATTAGATTTTCACTTTGTGAAATCGGTGATGTCATCCACCATTTAAAAAATAAGTAGTAATCATGGTGTCTGAATTACTCATAAAATCCACTAGATAGTCCTGTACTATATAGTTTTTAGTAGGGATTAGGGTGGGAATTTGGACAGTCATTTTTCAGTGATTATAAATTGCGCTGAGTTACTTTTTTGAACACTAGGGGCATCACCCAGTTTCCCTTAAAAACAAGCTTTTTGCTGCACTTCCTAAAAGAAAATACACTCTAATCTTTTAGTTTTTTCAGTTCACGATTTATAATCGTTTTTAGAAAGAAATGCTCAGAAATTGGATTAATTTTCTCTATTTATGTCCTCTATTACCAAAAAAATGCCGCGAAACATGTTAGAACGGCTTTATTATCGGAGTGAGTCTTTTCATGCTAAACATTCTTATTTTAGAAAAACAAGAATCTCACTTGTATCTTCCTGTGTTCTCCTCAGTACACTGTCCACACTAAGAGAGTGCCTTTTGATAGCGATAACGAAGTCTCCCCGTACTCCCTTTCTCCTCTTAGCAACAAAAGGTAGGACACCTCCTCCTCACTCAGCTCAATATTCTGCGCTCGCGTTGCTGAAGTCCTTCTCCCGCCAGTCACAAGCTGCTCCGTTCCCCCCGCAAACCTGCACGGAAGATCTCCAAGATCCCCTTCAAAGTGCTGGACGCCCCGGAGCTGCAGGACGACTTCTACCTCAACCTGGTGGACTGGTCGGCGGGGAACCTGCTGAGCGTGGGGCTGGGAGCCTGCGTCTACCTGTGGAGCGCCTGCACCAGTCAGGTCGGGCGGAGGAGGCCGGCTAAAGCTCACAGCAGAGGAGCCACTCCCAAATTGTTCATGAACTTGCATCTGCGCCCCCAGGTGACGAGGCTGTGCGACCTCTCAGTGGACGGAGACTCTGTTACGTCTGTTTGCTGGAACGAGAGGGTAAGTAAGGACGGAGAGTTTGAGCTCGTAAAATGACAGATTAGTGAGTAAAAGCAGAAAGAACTGCCTGTTCTGCTTCTTGCAGGGAAGTCTGGTGTCGGTGGGAACTCATAAGGGTTACGTTCAGATCTGGGATGCAGCGGGAGGAAGGAAGCTGACCAGTTTGGAGGGTCATTCTGCGCGAGTCGGTCAGTCAGATTCTATCTGATTCTAGTTTCATTAGAACTGCAGCTCATATCTTCACTCATGTCTTCAGGTGCTCTGGCGTGGAACGGAGAACAGCTGTCGTCTGGTAGTCGGGACCGAGTCATCCTGCAGCGGGACGTCCGGACGCCCCCCTCTGCAGAGAGGAGGCTGCAGGGTCACAGGCAGGAAGTGTGCGGCCTCAAGTGGTCACCTGACCACCAGCACCTGGCCTCCGGAGGCAACGACAACAAGGTGAGGCAGCGTCCTCCACAGTGGCGAGCCGGCGGCAGCAGAAACGCTGATTCGAGCGTCTTCCGTCCGCAGTTACTAGTGTGGAACAGCTCCAGCCTTCTGCCCGTGCAGCAGTACAGCGACCACCTGGCTGCCGTCAAAGCCATCGCCTGGTCTCCTCACCAGCACGGGCTGCTGGCGTCAGGCGGGGGCACGGCCGACCGCTGCCTGCGCTTCTGGAACACGCTGACGGGTCAGGCGTTGCAGAGCACAGACACGGGGTCTCAGGTGTGCAACCTGGCCTGGTCCAAACACGCCAACGAACTGGTGAGAGCATATCTGATTCATATGTTCACACCCTGTTTATAAAACCGTATTTTAAATAATAAAAGTTGAATGAATTTGAATTTAGAAAAAAAAAGTTTTTTTTTCATTTAAAAGATCTGACTTTTAAATCTTTATCTATTGTTTCCCCCACATATGATTACAAATTGTGCTGCAGTTTTTGAACACTAGGGTCCTCATCCTCATCCCTTAAAATGGTCTTTTTTCTGAACTTCCTGAAAGGAAAAGTTCACTCTGATCTTTTAGGGAAGGTTGTAAATCCATTGTGCTATAAAACAGGCGGCCAATAAAGTAAAACTCAACTACTATCTCTATAAATACACTTCCACTAAAGTACAGCTGCATGAATCTCCTACTTACCTTTGCACACTAATTGCCGCTGGACATGACATTTAAAGCTTTTGCTTCATTATATATATATATATATATATATATATATATTTTTTTTATTATTTCAAACTACTTGTGTCCAGGTGAGCACTCACGGCTACTCTCAGAACCAGATTCTGGTGTGGAAGTATCCGTCACTCACACAGGTGGCTAAGCTGACCGGACACTCTTACAGAGTCCTCTACCTGGTATGTGGATATTTGTCCACTTTGCAATGATAAAAAGAGTATAAAGAGCAGCAGTTTGTATTTCTAAACATTGTTCCCCTCCAGGCTGTGTCTCCAGACGGAGAAGCCATCGTTACTGGAGCCGGAGACGAGACTCTGCGTTTCTGGAACGTCTTCAGCAAAACGCGCTGCACTAAGGTAAATGCAGCACATGAGGGAAGCATCCACACTGTCAATGCAGCTCCAAAACACTAGCATTTCTATCACGCCTGCAGCCAATGTCCATCTGTTCTTGTAGATTATGTTGTCCTACTTTGATTTTTAAAGCTTGTAAATTAAAGGAAATCGGTTAGAAGTGATTTCAGGCAAAGGAAGTAAAAAAAAGGTGACTAAACTCTTCATAGAATAATGTAAAAAAAAATAAAATGTCTAGAAAACATAGTTACATTTGACAAAATATTGTTAAAATAATTAATAGATATATCTATTTTAAATTACTTGTTTTTTAATGTCAGTCATCATATAAATAACTTGAATTGTGACCAGCTATTTATTACTATTGTTGAAAATTATATAATTCTATTATGTACTTTTATGCTTATATTTTTTTAAATTAACATTTTAATGAAAGTAAACATGACTTTTATTTTTTATTTAAATTGTAGTTAATTCAAGAGCTTAATCAAAAGGAGTTACAATAAATATCAATGCATATTATATTTCAATATATATGTATTTGTATTTTTTTGTTGTCATAGATGCATGACTTCAGCCACAAAGGAAAAATGCATAATCCATAAAGTCAATGTTTGTTTTTTATCTGTGACATATGAAATGTTCTTACTATTTGACAAACTAAAATGACTTTATTTTTGTTTATCTTGAAGGAATATACAATTTAAGCTGTTTAATATTAAATTAGTTAAAAATAATTTATGGTTTGATACATGTAAAATTCTTAGTCTCTAAATGTGTTTTTGTATTTTCCTAAAAGTAACAAAACATTTAATATGAAAATTTTAATTAACATAATTTTTAAGCAAATTATTTAATTATTATGTATTCTGCAAAAATACAAATCAAAGTCATCAAACCGCCAAATTAATTAACAAGTATCAAAAAAATTACTCCAAATGAATTGATTTTTTTTAGAGAAAATAAAAGTAAGAAAGTCCTTAAAATCTAAAAGTTCTCTGTAGATTATTTTTAAAACATTTTCCTCCTCTTCTCTCTGCAGGAATCAAAGTCTGTTCTGAATCTCTTCACCAGAATCCGGTAGTGGACGTCCGGAACGAGGAGCGCCGGTCTCGCTCTGAATGCATGCACCAACACACGGCACTGAGGAACCTTCCACAGAGAAAAACACTACATCCAGTCATCTTTTTTTTTTTTTTTTTAACCGAAGACAAACTCAAACTTCCCTCAGTTTCTGCTGACGGGAAGAAAAACGTCAAAGAAACAAAAAGTCTCCTTCAAAGCTGCTCGAGTTCTCCTTTTTTCTGTTGTGCATAAGTGATATTGTTGTTTTATTCTGTATTAGCTGAAGTTCACAAGAGGTCTAAAGTATGTAATAATGTATTGAAGGAACATTTTTAAAGAGGCGCTCCTTTATAACAGAGAGAAGATGAAGCCAGGTTCAGGAAGGGGCTGTTTCTATATTTTGATAATGTGTGAATATGAACTGGAGCGGAATGAAAGGAAGAGAAAAATAAACAAGTTGCTGAATCATCTGCAACAAAACAGACTTATTGGTGTTGGACATAAATTCTTTCTGAAATCTCATCAGCTGTTATGTTTTATTACAAACTCAACAAGTCTAAATACACGTTTTCCATGAAAGTAAATTAAGAATTGGGGATAAGTTTATTTGAACCATCAATTTGAAGGAAGAAAAGCTTGTTTTAACTAAAATGTGGTTCAGTATTTGGAGTATCCAGAGCCCTGCAGGCCTCTGCAGAGCAGAGAGAACTCCATCACAGTCTCCTTCAAGCGCCGCTTGTTGGTTTGCTCCCTGGCACAAAGATAAATATATAAACGAGTGGATACAAAAGCAAAATATCTGAAAAGTTGAAAGAAAAAATGACAGAATGATTACCTCAGGAGCTGCTGGATGAAGTTTTGTTTCTGCTCGGCAGACACATGAGTGGATGGAAATCCCTCCGCCTGCAGGGACTCATTAAGCCACAGGGGCAGCAGAGCCGGACAGTGTCTGTTCAGGTTCAGCAGCACGTCGGAGAAGGGTTCGGTCGCACCACGAGGAGAGCCGGCTGCAATAGCCTGCAACGGGAGGGAGAGCACAAACGCACACGATGAAGAATGACATCACCAATGATCGGAATGATCCATCTTTTGTTCAAGTCGGATTCACATGGATGACGGTCTCTGTCAGAAGCTTTCCGTCCTTCTGCAGGTCCTCACCAAGAGAGGGTACGTCTTTGCAGCGATTCATAAACTCTGTCTGCAAATATTACAGAAAACAACACAAAGTAAATCAGTTCTTCAGGTCATGAATACCACATTGATACGCAACCCCCTCTGATATTTATGTTTCTGGTTTTATAATGGGGATAATTATTTGCAGAAATGCATGGAAGGTTACAGAGCCCTGGATGTGACATTAAAAATAATAAACTGTTCCCTCAAATTACCATTTTGTGCGTACAAGTTAGCATTTCGTGCACACATATTAGGAGTAGGTAGTAAAGAAGTAATTAGAAAGTGGATTGCACTCAAAAGGCAAACTTTTGCACACAAAATAGCTACTAACTTATGTTCAAATGCTGATTTTTGCCCATAATGTTTACTTTTGTGTACTGAATGGTAACTTGTGTGTACATAAAAATGCTAACTTGTTTGCACGTAATGCTAACTTTTTCACACAGAATGCTAACTTGTGTGAACAAAAAGCTAATTTGTGTCAACAGAATGCTTGTGCACACATAATGCTTACTTTAGCACACAAAATGCTAACACATGTGCACAAAATGCTAATTTGTGAGCACATGCTTACTTGTGAGCACAAAATGCTAACTTTCCTCACAGAATGCTAACTTGTGTGATCAAAACGCTAACTTGTGTGGACAGAATGCTAGCCTGTGCGCACAATGCTACTTTTGCACACAGAATGCTAACTTGTATGCTCAAAATGCTAACTTGTGCACACAAAATGAGCTGTACTATTTTGTGTGCACAAAATGCTAGGAAACAATTTATGTTTGTTTTAATGTGATGTCCAGGGCTCCAGAGAAGGTAGCTAAGTCACTGCCAAAAATTCTGCATAGATTTGAAAATCTTGCAAATCTCCAAACTTACAAAAAACAAGCAGGCAGCTTTGACTGTGGCCGTCTCAGGGAACTTGATGGCCTGAATCCCTGAGAAAAGTAAGAAAGAAACCCTTTTATGCAAATTCAGTCGGCTTTAAGACAAAAGACAGAAAAACTCTTATTCTAAAGTCAGTTGGACTTTAATTTTTCTGAAAATTACGCATAAAATAAAGACGTAAATTTTGCTTTGCTCTGGGACAAAAACGGGACGACCACTGAACTGTTGATTCAAGGTCAGATTGCCAAGTTCATAATCTTTTCTGAAGGTTTACCCCTTATCCTTTACTATGTTTTACATAGTTAATAAACCTATGTTTGGTAGGTTTAGACAGACTGAACATTAAGGTTGGTGAAATTTGTGCAAAACCTGTAGCCAATAATTTTTTTTTTTTTTTTTTATCAGATACTATGTTTGAACCACGCACTGGCACTGCTTTAAAGGTCTAAATTACACATGTTGACACACTAAAACCGATTCAGGCTAACGTTAAAAACATAGCTGCTCCAAACTAGCTAAAGCCACATCTAAAATACCGGGAAAATTGTAATGAAAAAAAACAAATATTCTAGTCATTTTGATGATGGTGTCCATTTAAATGATCCGGAAATCTTATCAAAACAGTTTCCAAATTGTATTTATTTTTTTAAATATTTATATTTTAGAAAGCACAAAATGTTGGATTTTTATAACTTGAGAGCTATAATCCTCAAAATGACTGGAAATTAAGGCTTGAAATTCTGACTAAAAATACTAATTTCATTTTTAGAACATGCTGACAAAAAAGTAAAACAATTTTTAAAGTTATTCTAATTTTTTACGTGTACAGCCTAATTCAGCATAAATGATTTTTTGATTTAAAAAAATGTTGTTTTTTATTATTATTGTTCTTTGTTTCAAACACAAACACAAAATGAAAATAAAATAAGAATTTAAAAGTACAAAAATACAAAATAAGCATAAGAATCTAAAAATACAAATATAAGAATTGAAAAATACAAATATACAAGTACAAAGATGATACATTTTTACATTATAAAGTTTTACCCAATTATGTGGAAGCATCTGCCTGAGGATGTGAAAGCTTAATTAATTGTGGAGGTTTTTAAGAAAAGAACTCAAAACTCTTAGTTTTTGCTTAGCTTTTTACATTTTAACAGGTTTTAATTTGGTTTTTAGTTTGTTTTTGTAGTATATGTATGTGTTTTGGGGGCTATTATGAATGAAAAGTGCTCTACATATAAAGTTGAATTTTGAATTTGAATTATTATTGTGCAGTTTGGATAATTGGAATTACCAAATTGGATGGAAACTATCTTAAATATTTGTAAAAATACTTACCACAGTGAAACAAAGCCTCAACATCGAGCTGGTCCGAAAGGTACAAGCTAGGTTTTCTTTTAAGTATCTAACAGTCAGAAAGACAGAAGAGTTTTAAGTTGCGGTTGGATTTTGATGTCCACAAAGGAGGTGAATCAAACTGACCTGAGCGTGAAGGTGCATAAACGATTCTACAATATCCGGATGATCCCTCAGACCTGCAAAAGCACGACTTGGTTAATCAAAACTGCTCTGGAATGAATTCTTGTGTTCGCAGCTTTGTGTTACCTTGTTGAAACAAAGCCAGTGTGGCAGAGGTCAGGGTGTTGGTGAGGCCCTTGATGTTGGAGAGGTGATGCTCATCACCAGCAAAAATGTGAACCATCTGAAACACAGATCCCAAAAGCATGTTGGGTGGAGATAACGGCTTCGTTCCTGTGATTTAAATGAGTTACCTGACGTGTCAGGTCCAAGGCGGAGGCCTGAGGAAAAGCCCCGTACATCTGACCCAACATGTCACACAGCTGAGGCACCATCGGCCCAAAGTCAAACAGCAGCGTGCGGACGGACTTATCAAAAACTCCACAAACCGCCTGTCAGGAGGAGAAGGGACATTTATGGAAAAGCTTTGATTCTACATGTGCATGTACATAATTAAATGAACAGATACCTCTACCACGTCTGAGTCACAAAGCCATTTACCGAGGATGGTCTGGATCAGAGGGAACACTTGCTGCAGGACAACCACAACCTGTACGTTATAAATAAAGATCATTCAATTTATTTGTTTTTTTTAGCAACAAAATGTAAAGGTTTTGGTTAAACTTTTTCTTGTAAACTCACTGGGTTGGGGGAGAGTCTGGGGCTGGCTGCTCCCTCTGAAACCTCTGACTGTGTGCTAATGTCCAGAGTGGAAAACAAACTGGACAGCATCCCCAGGATGTGCATGATGCTCTGTTTGCTGGAGGCATTCAGCTGCAAAGAACACATTATTTTAAATGTTTTCTAGTCTTTTGTTCAAAAATAAATTCCAAATACTACAGCACTTATTTAATCTTGTCCCTTTATATTCAATTTACCTCCTGGTGTGCCAGTGCATCCAGCTGTTGGATGTGAGGTGTGATGAGGGAGAGAAGCCTGCTTAGAATCTCCTCTAGTGGAAGAGCGGACAGCAGGAAACCCAAGGCCTGCATCAGCCACATGCACTGGCTGCTCTGCACCCACACACACAAACATGTGCACTCAAGTTGACAGTAACATAATCTAAAAATATGAAATACGGTACATCATCAAAGCTGTTTACTCACCTTGTGAAGGTTTTTCAGCAGCACGGCCTGTGGAGAAGATTCCAAAAAGATTAAATCCATCTTAAATCCCCATGGATTAAAAAGATTCCGAGTCTGACCTGTGAGACGGTGAGGATGTCTTGGGCGCAGGGCCCGAGGTCGTGCCTGCACTCTCTGCAGATCCTCTTCAGCGTGGAAACGCTGGACACTGACAGCTCCTCCTTCTCCAGGCCCTGCAGCACCATCGGCAACACGCTGCTCAGCATCACTGGGTGATCGGCCAGCCACTCTGCCAAGGATCCTGCTCCATCACAGAGCGCAGAGTCAAGTTACTCTTTACTTTGCTCCTAAATACCTGCAAATTTTCTTAAAATGGGTCATTTTCTATCTATCATTTTCTATCTAACAGGTTTGATTTAAATCAGGGGTCCCCAACTCCAGGCCCCGTAGGACACGGATCTTCAAGGCCTGAATTTGGGAACCCCTGCTTTGAGTGAACCAAATGTGTCCAGTCTGAAAACTAAAGAGCTAAAGAGCTATATTGGGGCATAACTGAGACCTATGCAACAAATGTGACTATTTAAAGAGAAAATAGATCATTGGAACTGGTTATAAAATGAATGGAAAAGCTGCCAAACATTTTAGAAATGTAACTCAGTCAGATGTAACCCTACACATGCACTGGAGAAGGTACCTATGGTGTACATGACTGTGTCTGCCAGCATGAGGTTGCTGATATTGATTCTGGGGATGAGCCCAATGAGACCAGGGATGACGTCAGAGTAGTTCACATCTATGGTCTCAGCGATGGACTGGAAGCCAAACAGCAGAGCTTCTGTGTCCTGAAAGTAAGAAGAATGTCTGCCATCAGGACAAGTGAAAGTTGAACACAAGCTACTAAACAAGGCAAAGCAGGTGACAAGATATGAGGAAAAATGAGCAACAAAACTTCTATTCTGTTGATGGAAAAGGATGAATAGGTCTGAGAAGTAGAAACTGTATATAAAGTATATTTTTTTATTGTCTTTTTAACATTTTTTGTAACATTGTCCGATGATGGAAAACATAAATGTTAAAGAAAATCTAAAAACTGCATTTCTGAGCATTTCTTTATTTCAATTGTGGTGAATTAGGAGCAGAGGGAAAAAGGTGACATTTGAAAAAAAATCATATTTTTCACAGAAAATACACTAGGGAGCATAAACTCCCTACTCTTCTCCATTCTGATGCATCTGCTTACAGACAAATAGATCCATGAACGTCTTTTTTTTCCTCGTCTGAGCTGCCATCTGTCTCCAAACTGTATGGTTGGATAGTTCCAGGGGTGGACTTACTATTAGAAAGAAGTAGGCAATCGCCTTGGACCCCCAACACCTTGAGGGCCCCCTTTAAAAAAAATAATCTACAATAATTTTCATGCCAATTATTATTTAACTGTCATATAGAACATATAGATTTGGACTAAAAACGACTTTAAGAACTGTCAACTGTAGGCTCACAGCAAACCTAAACTTAACCTGATCCTAATTTTCATTTAGACTTTACATGTATTCTTCAGCCATTTTGAGATCTGCACAAAACCACACTATCTTGATGCATAAAATGACAAAACCATTCATCTCAAAGACTTTTTATGTTTTTTAAACACCCTTTGGTGAATGGTAGTTCCATCACTGTACCTGCCAAACTCCCGACTGTTGAGGATCCATCAGTTGTCTGCCGAGCCCGTCGTAGAGGTTACTGAGCAGCTCTGACCCCAATATTTCATAAACATACATCAGAGTGTCAGATATATCCACCCTGTAAAAGAGACAAAACAGTTTAAGTCCCCCTCTGATGAAAATCATGTTTTTTAAGTTTTTAACATGTATGTGTGGAATTTTTCTTATGAAAGAGAACAAATGTAATAAGAAATCATTTCATGTTTGCATTTCTGAGTATTTCTCCTTTTAAATCGCTGTCAATCAAACTGTTGCAGAAAATCTCTGTTTGAATTAATGAGCTGCACTAAACCCTCATCTGGCCCACCTAGCATTTCTAGCTCAGGTTCTGGAGAAGAGAAGATGGTATCTTCACATTGACTGCAGTCAAATGAGCCGCCGTTCACATTTCTGTGGTCAAATCAGCATCACTGGATTTTTTGTGTGAGTTTCATCCAATACTTACGGTAGCAGGACTGAGAACGCTGGAAAATCTCCACGAGACTCCAGGGAGCTTCTTGATGTGACCACGGAAATGTGAACGACGGCTCATTTGACAGCAGTTGGAAAGGATTGTAAATCAATGAAAGTTCGGTCCATGAAGCTCTTCACTTCCTCGTCTGAGCTGACATCCGGCTCAAAACCATACGGCTGGACATTACCATGACTGCTTGACATTTTTATGTAGCAGCGGTGAAGATTTGCGCTAGCGAGACACAGAGCTATCATAATTAGACGGGGTTGGGATCAGGGCGGAGCTGCTCGGCCCAGCTCCTCAGAGGAGGTTTTAGAAACAGAGGCTTCAGAACACCATGGAAAATTGCTTTTTAAATCATTTAGGTTGTGGAATTAAAAAAAAAAAACCTTCATAATCATAATTAAAACACAACTGGGAACGTGTTTTTTTTCTTAAACAAAAAAAATGTCATGGGAGACTCTAAAGACAAAACACAAAGCCCCAACTGTGGAAAAACAGCGGGTCCTGACGTTTCTTCTCAGATTAAAAGATCTGGTTTAGTATAGTTAAAACTTCCTGATTACCTGTAAATGCGAAACTGCTCTTTGTCATCAGAAGACCAGGAAGCGTACTCTTCCTCAGAAGGATAGTGGGATTTTTGAAGCAGCACATCTACCAGCTGGAAATAGACTGGCCTGTAAACCTGCAGGTAAACTGCCTGTTTTTCCTCCTCAAAGGACAAAATATCGTCCTGGAAATTTCAAAATAGGGACAGTAACTATATTAAACAAAAATTGAAGAAGTGACACAAAATCCCAAAATGCTGATTTTCTTTCCTCAATGTGTTGTAGTGTCTGTACCTGTAGAGAGTACCAGAAGGTAAGTGTGAGGGAGCTGGTGGTTTCACTGACAGGGTAGTGTCCAGGGATGCCCGTACAGAACAGAATCATGTTGACCAACGCCAAATATTCTTGCCAGTGGTCCAACTGTTCCAACAAAACCCTGTGGAGCATAAATAGTGTAAAAAACAGAAACTGAAGACAGAGCTCTGCATGTTTATTTGAGGATACCTGGAGTGCGTTTCCCCCAAAGCAACGGCGATGCGACAGATCCCGTGGGACGTCTCCATGTCTCCATCCTGAGCTGCTGTCTTCAGCTGGTCGTGAAGCCCGAGCACCAGAGGCATGAGGCTCACCAGAGCATCGACGTACCTGCACACAAGCACTCTGAGGCCCAGCTCTGATGATAATCCCACCTGTTACCCAGCATGCTCCTCACCTGTGACAGTCAGGCTGAGAGATGACGGTGACTATCGTCTCCACAGCCGAGTCGAACAGCTGTGGGTTTGACAGTGCAGAGAAACAGTCCTGGACCAGCTCCTGGCTCTCTCCTAAAGGCACATCCAGCCCGCTCCAGCTGGACAGGCAGTGCAGGACTTTCTCCTTCACCAGGCTGGATGAGTCCTGACTTTGCAGCAGCTGTCGCAGCATGGGACACAGGGCAGCCCACTCGCTCGCCAACGCCTCCCTCAGCTGAGAGCGGCGGGCCGGAGCCAGGCGGCTGCTCTGGAACTCTTCTGGAATGACGGTGAGGAGCTCCAGCAGAGCAAGACAATGAGTCTGAGGGTCCTGAGAGCCCTCTGCACTACCACCACCCTCAGAGTCCAGTTTTTGTGGTTGGAACGCTCGCACCATATCCACTACTGGCTGAGACCACACATGAGGTATCAGGTTCAGAGCCATAGAAGCCAGAGCCACACAGAGCCGGGTCAGAACCATTCTGGGCCCAGCGGAGAAGTGCAAGATCTGTGAGAGGAGCTGCGTCCTGAGGGTTTCGTGCTGCTCTGCGGGGAGGTCGCTCCAGTGGCGGCAGATTTTGATGTGAAGGGTGCTGGCACCAAAAAATTGAACCTCTGGGATCTGTAACAAAGAAACACAATAGAAAACCCTTGGAGAATAAAAGAACCCCTGATTATCAATAAAAAGAATCTCGGATAGTCTCAGACCTTGTCAGAGCTGAGGAGGGCCCAGCACCACTGCCACCCCTGTGCAGAGGCCTGAGCCTGGGTCAGCCATTTCTGGGCTTCATCCTTTCGTTTCATGTCTGGATCGAAGTAAAGCTGGTACAGAGCCTGGAGGCAGAACAATCCTTTCTGTTCCATTTAAAGTTTTCTCTCCCTTCATTTTATCTTGAAGTCTCACTGTAATCATTTATTGTAAAATTGTTCCAAGTGGTCTTTTAATTATGATAATGCTCTCATTATACTTTTATTTTTAAATAGTGTCAATTTCTAGGACTAGTTTCTGCAGAGTGTCATGAGAAATTCACTTGGCGCAGAGTAAGTCTACTCTCATTTCCCATCATCTTTTTATTTACTGCTACAGGCTTTTCCCAATGTTTTTTTTTCATCTGCTCCTGACTTTAAAAAGAAAATACTCAAGAAATGCAATTTTAATCTTAATTTTCTTTAAATATGTCCTCCTTCATAAAAAAGAGCTACTTTTCAGTGGACCAAAAAATATGGCTGGGTTGATTAAATTAATTTGAATGGATTTAAGTGTAATAGATCAACAATTGATCTAGAAAAATGTAGATAAACATAAAGTCTGCTAGCTTGATGCTAACGTTTAATGAAATTTCCCATAGGACAGCTGAAGCTAAAGCTCGGTCGACACACATTGCAAACTTAATGAGCATCTTAACATTGTCATGACATTTCCAATGTCTTTCAAAGAAAAATATATATTTAAAGTAACCATTTGTGGTCTAGAGCACTGTTTTTGGCTCATTCTTTGCTTATTCTTCTTGAGAAAAAGAGTACTGCTACAACACGATCGCCACCTAGTGACCGAACTTTTCATCGGAGTCTGGGACTTTAATGCTTCACACAAGAAGGATGTTTGTAAAACCTGTAAGTTGGCCTATAGGGAGAAGCTCGAGATAGATAAAGAAGTTTGTTGTCCTTGCAACTAATCTGGAGTACATGCTTAGTTATTATTAGGACAGCATGTGCTTAAAGCTGAGATCATGTTTCAAAATGTCCACTTTATCTTCTGTAAATCAAAATATGTTCACTTTTTCCTGTTTTAAACTCCTTTTGTTCAATAATTTGAAATGAAAGCATCTTTTTTTATATCGTAAAGCGCATTTAATCTGTAGATGATGGCTTTAAAGTAACTCACAGACTCCACATTCTCCACTGTCTGGTCCATCTCCATTTGTCCTGGAGTGGATGGAGGCTCCATTGGGGTAGGGTGATGGTGACTTCCTGTTGCTGCCTCCTCTAAGGTCTGATCGGTGGAAATAGGTCCTGGAGTGAGTCAGGTCTGTCTGAGCGCTCACAGGGTCCTTCAAGTGGGCATGCACATGCGCACTGCAGAGCAGTATGCGCGCTGACATAGTGACCTCTGTGAGGGCTCACAGAAAACCCTGCTGGAGTCCAATCAAACATTGGGTGGGATAAAAATAATAACAAAGTACAGTAAAACTTGCCTGTGGAGCTCTAACAAGCGCTCCTGACGCAGCAGCTGCGCCTCTGACGCACCGAGCTCTGATTGGCTGAAGGGAACGACGGCAAACCGGTGCGCTTGGCTTGAGCAGATCATTCGCATAATTGTGGGGACTGGGGAGGGATGAACCCGTCATCAGCGCTCACCCCCCATCTCTTTAAACGAAACCCTCCGCGTGTTTTTCCGTTCCGGCGGCCACACCCACGCTGCTCTTCTGCCCGACTCCCCCAGGATATTTTTAGCGCCGATGAGGCGCCCCGCCGAGCCACGTAACGGAAACACCAGACCGACAGAGCAGAGCCCAGGAGAGCCCGATCCTGCGCCATCCGCTCGGAGGAGATGAGACTGGAGGTTCGGTTGGTGTTCGGCACGCTGGTGCTGATAACCGGATCAACGCAGGCAGCAGGTGAGAGTCAGGAGATGGAGGGAGGAGACGCTTCTGCTGGAGGTGCTCTCTGGGCCCAAATACTGACTGATTCTGTCCAGAACTTGTCATACTGACTGATTCTGTCCAGAACTTGTCAATGTATCATTTGATTGGATTATTATGGTATAAGATGTCTTGGATTTGATCTGGAAAAATATGTGAAAAATATTGGACTTCAATTCCCTGGTTCACATGTATGGAAGAGGAATAGGGCCATGGAGAGAGATGAAAAGAGCAATGGGAAATTCTGGCTTTAATCTTAGAATTTTCACGTCATTTTTCTGAGGTTAGAGTCAGAATTCTAAGAAAAAAAAATTAGAATTCTGACTTTTGTCTCAGAATTCTGATTGTAATCTCAGAATTCGAACTGTAATCTCAGATTTCTGATTTTAACCTCTGAATTTGGACTTTTGCCTCTGAATTCTGACTGTGATCTCAGAATTCTGACTTCATTTTTCTGATATTAAAGTCATAGTTCTAACTGTAATCTCAAAATTCTGACTTTAACCTCAGAATTCTGACTGTGATCTCAGAATTCCAACTGTAATCTCAGATTTCTGATTTTAACCTACAAATTTTGACTTTTGTCTCTGAATTCTGGCTGTAATCCCAGAATTCTGATTGTAATCTCAGAATTCTGACATAAGTTTTCTGATATTAAAGTCATAGTTCTAACTGTTATCTCATAATTCTAAATTGAATCTCAAAATTCTGACTTTAACCTCAGAATTCTGACTGTAATCTCATGATTCTAACTGTAACCTCATAATTTTGATTGTAATCTCAGAATTCTGACTTCATTTTTCTGATGTTAAAGTCATAATTCTAACTGTAATCTCATAATTCTAAATTTAACATCAGAGTTCTGACCTTTATCTTAAAATTGACTGTAATTTCAGAATTCTGACTTTAACCTCAGAATTCTGAATGCAATCTCAGAATTGTGACTGTAATATCAGAATAAATTTAAATTTAAAAATCTCAGAATTTTAATTTTAACCTAAGAATTCTGACTTCATTTTTTTCTAAGATTAAAGTCGTAATTATGACCGTAATCTCATAATTCTGATTTTAATCTCATAACTCTGTCTGTATTCTCATTATTCTGACTTCAATCTCAGAATTCTGACTTAATTTTTCTGAGAATAAAATCAAAATTCAGAGATTATAGTCAGAGTTTTGACTGAAATCCCAGAATTCTAATTTTAATCTCTCAATTGTCAAGAATTTTTCTTTAATTTTTACTTCTGTCATTTGCATGGTGGAAATAAATTCATAAGTATTTTTTTTTTAATGCTGAACAAATGAAAAAAATAAATTAATAATGTTAATAGAATAATAACAAAAATAATATTTGTTAAGAAACTGCATTAGGCTCTATGTTCCTCATATTTCCACCTGTTGTGGTAAAAGATTTATTTATTTATTGTCACGTTTTCTTTATTGGACGGTTGAAAAGATTAGTGCTGGTCCATGATCCTGCCCAAGGGCGCTTCCGCTTCACAGCATCAGACAGCTGACCTTTTCTGTCAGCAGAGGTTTGCAATGATTGAGAGAGAGCATGACTTTACAAGTTTTATTCTATTATTTTCTGCCTCATCATGTTCTGTGTGATGTCTGTGAGTCTTGTGTACAGCAGAGCAGAAACCCAGCCAAAAAACACCTTTAAACTGATTAAGTACAGATTATTTTTGAATTTATTTCTTGTTTAATAAATCAAATCGATTTTCTTCAGTTGTGAAATTGTTGAACGAGAAGGACATCAGATTTTTACATTTTAAAAATGCAGATTTTCAATTCCAAATCCTCCAAAAGTTCCCACTGCAGAATGAAAACATTGTTATGAAAGAACATATAGAAGCACCATTTGTCTTTGTTTATTTGTTAGAACATCAAATGAATGAAACCTGCATTTATTTAATGGACTATTTGTTCCCTCATGATGTAAATGACACTTCTCTGAAATCTGTGTTTATCTTTGCACCAAAGTAAATAAGGTAAAATATTAAAACTAAATATGTATTCACATTCTGTACTTTAAATAAGACAAGCAGGTTCAATGATTGAATGAAACATAGAAACAACACACACAGGCTAACCAGGTTATTTCATTAGACTCCTGTTGAGGTACAACATTTTCTACTACAAAAAGCAGCTTTGTGGCAAATCCAGCTTCCAGCTGCCTTCATCGAGAGAGCAGAAACAAACACAACCACCACAGATGGGGGTTTTGTTTGTAAAAAAAAAATTATACAGCTAAAATATCCTTTGTAAACATAATTTTTATTGTCAAAAACACACTCTTCAGCATTCTAGGAAATCCAAGAGGTTCCAGTGGTATTTTCTCTAAGCAGGACAGCAGACACACTTACAGGACCTTGCAAGCTAAATCAACTATACCACTGAATGCTTAACACTGGGAGTTTAAACAGATGGAAAATGATCATACATTTGATTTGGTTTGGTTCGCCTTAACACACCTCACCTTTAAGTGAGAAGAAAGGCCTAGAAAAGTCCTACACTGTAGTCCAAACAGTGGCTCTTAAAAGGACAGGACTACTAATGTTTGTAATAACTGCTTCATTTTAATAATGAGCTTCAGACTAAATAAAATGTGACTTAAATCATTTGAGTCTCTTTAGTCTAAGTTCCCACTGAAGTGAACCACATCAAGGTTTACTTGCAAGCGAGAACCGTACATTCAAATTAACCAAAGTTCCACTTCTTACCTTCCCTCAAGGATTTCTTCCTTCAGATGTAACCTGCATTCTATCTTGTAAATAAGGCTTTAATACTCAAAAAATACCACACCATTAATGATTTTAATATTTCATTTCACAGATCTGAGCCGGCCACAGCCTCCTGCCCCCACCTCAGCCCTGCCCCTCAACCATGAGACTTCAGAACCTGAAACCGCCCCCCAGATGGAAGGCACCGCCCATCCAGAGAGTCCCACAAATGAAGAACTGACCGCTAGTTTTTTCCTCTCAAACCCCACGGTGGCTTCACTAACACCCTCTGACACAACTGCTCACCCCGACACCCCATCCTTCTCAGGTAACCCCCCCGCCTCATTGTGTCCTTTTTGTCTATTAATGTGTCTTTTTGTGTTATTTCTCCAGCTCAAACTCTTAAAATCTGTCGTCTCAGACTCCTCTGACGTCCTGGCGGAGAATGCGTGACCTCACTTCGACGCCTTTTTATAGCTTAGATAAACACGACCTCGTCAGCTGATGTCAACGGCCTCTTTTAGCTGCACAGAAATAACAGAAAGATGGCATAAGAGTGTTCACATCGCAGCTGTTGGCGTCACTTCCTGACCCTCGAGGACAATGGAGGTCGTCACTAGGAAAAGTTTTTCTATCAAAACCTGGAATAATTTTAAGTTTTAAGCCAACAAATCTGAATATGATTTAAACGTCCTTTACAAATATGTCTTATAGGGGGTGGATGAAGTGAAGATTAGTGCAGATTACTGTTAAACTCTCTGGATCAGGGTGGAGAAACCTCTGCCTGCTCTGTGTGGATCTGACCATCTCCCTTACTCTCTTTCAGCTGCTGCCGACAGCCTTTCATCCACGCTGACCTCCCAGAGCTCCGCCCCTAAACAGGCCCCAACCACTGAGAGCACAACCCTTTTAAGCACCTTTTCATCTCAGTCAGTCGCCACTGTCCGCAGCTCCACTGCCCCCACCCCCACACAGCCATCAACACTATCCGCGACCTCCAAGCAAACCACAAGTCCCCCTCTGACCACAGCGCCAGGCCGGCCCCCCGCAGGGCCGACGCACCACGATGTTCCATCTGAGCTGAATGTCGGAGATGAAGGTGAGGATTCTCTTTTTTTTGTCATTTTACCTCCAAACTTTATATCCACCTTCAATGATCTATTTTTTTGAAAGACCTGAGGGGCTTCCACCTCCACAAAAACTCTCCCCTTGATCCTCTGCTGGCTGGCCTGCTCTCAGTCTTCATCGTCACCACCGCCGTTGTCTTCATCGCCCTCTTCCTCAAGTTCCGCCAGCGCATGAACCACCCGGAGTTCCACCGTTTGCAGGACCTCCCCATGGTAAGTTATCTAAAACCATGTGGCGTTAATCTATGAAACTGAGTGAAAATGTATTTACTTATAATTATGACACAAAAACAGCTGCTGGTTAAAAATGGCGTGGATTATTGGAGCTATCCAGCCATCTAAACAAAGACGTATAGGGATCAGATTGTCTAAAAGTTGATACACAGGAATGGAGCCTGTGGTCTGCACCGTGCATTTTCTACATCACAAATACGATGTTTTTAAAACTCATATTTTCTTTTCTCACTGTTTTCTTGCAGGATGATCTGATGGAGGACACGCCACTCTCCAGATACTCCTACTGATGGACGCTTGAGTCATTCGACACGTTTGAAACAACAAATGAAGGCAGAGTTTAAAGGTAGCAGCTGTGGATGAAAACAGAGCCGGTGCCAGCCAGGCTTCTGATGAGTTTTGTAATGTAAATCCTTTAGAGTGGAGATTCCAGCTCACACTAACATTCGTCCACATTCCCTTCGTCGCTCTGGAGACCGTTTGGAACCGGTTGCTGTTGTTATAAACCAACAGAAAGAAAAGACACAGCTGCTACTTTGACTGCCTCCTCATGAAAATGCACCACAAATGGTCATACTGCCCTCTAGGGGACAAGTTGGGTAATGTGGATGCATGGATGCTTTCACCTCAGGGTAATGCAAGCAGATGTATATATATATATATATATATATATATATATATATATATACAGTACAAAATACAGTCACAGACTGGAGAAGTTAGATATTTAAAGACCTTCAAGGGAGGGTTTGATGACCAAATATTAGTAAGTGCACTTTCAAACTGCTGCCTTTAGAACATTTAACCCATCAATACATGACAAAATCTAATGCTACAGCTCATCTATAAATGTATTCAACCTGTACAGCTCTAGCTTGACAGTATTGTAAAACTTGAAATTGTAGTTTTTGCAAAGGATGAAAATGTTTTGGCGCTTTTGACCTGGTGTCACTTGAAGCACAGACAGTAATGTGCGATTGAACGCCACTGGATTGTGAGAATAAATGTGACAATGAACTTGGCTGGGCGTGTTGTAAATGTTGGGAGTACTGAAATGTGGGGGAGGCTACAACTTGAGTCAGAGCCTATTTTTTTCAGTTTGATTACGGGGATATCATGAGTCCTCGAGAGTTAATGATCTCGCTCAGATACGCATCGTGGACTTTGAGCAAAACCTCAATAATAAAAGAAGAATGGATGCAAACCGCTCCCTGTGTGCACAGAAACACACCCATTACCCTTTACACATATTTAAAAAAAAAAATCATATAGTAAATGTGATCTAAAGGGTTGTAAGAAATAAAATAAAGAGAGAAGATGGAGGTTTTTAATTGAAAAAAATTACATTTCAGTTGCTTTTATGCACAAAATTGAAGTTCAGCTTAAAGACAAGTCAACATATTGTCTGCACATTTTAGAGAAATGTGGCCACATCCCCTGCAGATCTCTAAACAGGCCATTCTTTCTTTCTTTTTTGTTAGGAACCGGTCGGCTCACCCAACTAAAACTAAACATGCACAATCTCTGCTCAAACATTCATAGGGCGTACAAAAGTAAAAGTGTAGTTGATTAATGATGCTATTGGAGCAAAATAGTGCATTTCATTTTACGCCTGCAGCTGACGGAAGCGCCCGAACCGCGGCGTGTTGTATCCCAGCAGGTGGCACCCGAAGCTGAGAGTGGTCATCATCATTCCCAGTAAAGCCCAGGTCCCGAACATCCCCCTCATCCTTTTCTTGGGGTCTAGCAGAAGCACAGAAAAAAAGTGAAATTAATACAAGATAATAATAATGGGTTTAAAAGTAATGGAGGTGGATTTATTTTACCTCCTGAAGAGTAGCCATGGGCGTAAACTTCTCTGCTTACAATCCACACAAGTCCTAATCCGCTAATACCACGCTGGACGTGAAAAGGTTTAACAGATGCTTTTACATTATTTCTGACAGGAAGACATGTTTGGCAATAATGTGCAAACCAAACTTACGGGACAATACAAGCCGCCCACAGCCAGGCAGAACAGGAAGGGGGGGTAAAGCTCCAGGCTGGTGGGGAGGGACAAAGGTGTCAACTTTCACCTGCTTCCACACTCCCATTCATCTTGCAACTGATTTTATGCAACGTTTTTTTTTTTTTAATAATACTATTATAGGCATCGGCTATGATACTTACGTGTTCTGGTGTGAACGCTGGATGCAGTTGAAGATGACCCCAGTTTCCGGGTCATCGCTGTACATCTTGGGATACTGAAGACACAGTCACGGTTTCAGAAAAGGTTTGGAGGAGACTTGAAACATGCAAACACCGATGCTCACCGGGACTTTGTACTTCTTCCGGGCTTTGCCCACTTTAACAGCCAGGTGTCCCACCATGATCATGCTGGCGAAGCCCGTCAGAACCACGTATCCATACTCTTTAGAAAGAACAACCATCTTGACAGACCTGTCGGTGCAAATATTACTCGGTCAATTTCATGCAGTTCCATTACAAACCAAAAAAGACGTTTCAGCTTTAACACATTCGAAAACATCCATTTCTCGTTGAAAAACAAATACGCCAATTATGGTAAGACATGGTTTAACTGTAGCGAAACGAATAATCAAAGTATCAACAAATAAATGCAAAAATATTACCCTAAAATGATAGCTAGCCAAACTGCTTTGACCGTGGTGGAGGAGGTGCGCGCGGAGGACACTGAAGTTTCCTTCTTGAGCGCGTGAACGTCGATCGCGTCGTGCGTAATTACGTAATATGCACATGGTGGGCGTGGCGTGCAACCTGTGGCCTAGAAACGCTCTTTTCACATATTTTGACCCAAAGACTGGATGATTTCGATATATTGGAGCTTACTACTTTATTTTTCCCCCTTTGAAAGTAGTGTTCCTCTCCAGTGATGCTCATAAAACAATACTGTGAACTATACCTCCACCTTTCTGATGTAATGTAAGATGTTTGTATAATCGTCCAATAATAGTGGTGCATTATGGGAAAAATTCCCGAATCCACCAATCCAGAACTACAGGTTTGTGGTTGATTTTGATTTTATGACAAAGTTAACCCATCTTTTAAAGTTAAGAAACTTTTTTTTTTAAATCTTTTACTGAGTTTTTACCCCGTAAATAAATATATTTATTTGAAAAAGTAATAATATATTGGGAAATTTGACTATTTTTCCTTCAAATTGAGTATTTTTTGGCTGTTTTGTTTAGGTATTCTTTAACCAGAAAAGAGGGATATATGTACCTATGGTTAAGTCAAATTAAGTATTGTTTGACCTGTTGAGCTAAGGTAGTTTACTAAAAATATTGGAACAAACTTGCTCAAATAAAATAGTTACAAATTTTACATCAGTTTTTTTGGGTAATATCTATGGACTGTTTTTTTGTTGTTTGTTTTTTTATAGTGTATGAGTAACATGTCTACATTTCTTTACGTGACATTCCTGTGCAAAGCTGTATAAAAGTCAGATGTGCCACTCCCAGGTGTAGGCAGGTACAGCCCCTCTCACTGATAGAAATTCACCTGATGTTTTTTCTTGTTGGAGGAAATGTCACTTTTTAAAGGAACTTTATTTTGGACAGGGTTGCATGGTGCTGCAGTGGTTAGTGTTCTTGCCTCACAGCGGGAAGGCCCTGGTTTGAATCTCAGCTGTAACCTTCCTGTGTGTAGTTTGCATGTTCTCCTCGTGCATTTGTGGGCTTTCTCCAGGCACTCCGGCTTCCTCCTGCAGTCCAAAAACGTGCTTCATAGCTTAATTGGTCCCCATTCACACACATTCAATTTACTTGTGACAAAGTCAACAAAAAATATATATCATATTTAAAAACTATTTCTAAACAAACACACACACAAAAACATGTAATTTAAAGCAGGCGAAGGAAACTAAAATGGGTGGGTCCACTGGACTTCCTGGAACAGGAAGTGCTCCAAGAAACCAGGAAGTAAACAAATAAAAACCTGAGAACAAACAAAATCCAGTGACTACAAAAAAAAAAAAAATAAAAAAAGTGAATTGCAATAGATGCTACCACTGACACAATCAAGACACACAATCCACTATGTTAAGCCCTGACACAGTAACAAACGTGTGCTCTGTCACAATATGAACAAGTTTTAATATAATTGCTTCCTGACATGCAGATTTAATAACTTTGTAACCAATAAAAATGAATGAATTAATCTATTTGAATAACTCATACTTCTATCTACTATTCTGTTTGTTGAAAGGGTAATTTTAACACCCCGTGGCATGGGTCATGCAAAAAAATTAGAGCAATTTGATTCTAAATAAAATATTTTTGCTTAGAAACAAAGAACAAACTCAGTTACTAGTCTGAAAGGCATAAATAATAAAAAAAAGAAAATCAACTTTTATGAGCATCTGCTGTATTTAGACTGTGATCGATTATCATGGCCTGTGTTTATGTTGAAACTTTCACTGAAATGTTATATATTATGTAAAGTTTTTTTTGGTTCATCTTTTGAAATGGAAATTTCAATCACAGGAACAGGAATCCTCTGCAATTTTATCCTCTGCAATGTCTTCTCATGAGGATCCAGACAGCGGATGGAAAGAAACCACTTAACCTGTCCCCTGATAAGGTGAAGTGGGACATTATTTTACTGTGATATGATACAGCTTTTTGCATGCAATCAAACTGTGAGCTTATATAGAGTGTATGTCTACATTTCAATGTCAAACAAGTTCCTCTGAAGGGAGTTTAAAGTCTGTTTTATGTTAAAATGCTTCTACCATATCTTGCAAGTCTCACCATTTCTAAGTTGAAAGTATAAGATCTGCATCAAAGTTCACTCAGTTTTGTATTAAAGCCCTGAGGATTTACAGCAAACTTGAGTTGTATATTAGTGAAATTGCCTCATAACTGATAAGTGTTTGCTGAAGGCTTCTCGACTTTATTGCTTTTGAAAATAACCTTATTTTCAATCCGGCCCTTAATTTCTCAAGTGACTTAACACAACAAACATTAATTGTGCAAAATAAATTTAGTAAGAAATAAAATTTAAAAAGGCCAAATGATGCATTTTTTATGGAGCTGCAAACAACGATGTCTTTAGATCCAAAACTTCTCATAATTTCTGGCATTTTCTATACTTTTTTACCCCAAGGCAAAAAGCATAGCAAGCCAATATTTTTATTTTACACATGGATTTATAATTAATCATAATTAATGAATACAAATATAAAATAAAATGTAATTTAATTTATTTCTCAGGGACAGCACACATTAAAAGCATAGCAGAATTATAATAATAATTCATAATATCTTTCATCTGTTGTCCTGCACAGATGTTAAAATAGTCAACCTGAAAAGCTAAAAACAAATTTGAGATTTGATAAATTGAAACACATTTTTATCATTTCACCTTCTTCGTTTTACAAATTGCTCTTAATTTTTTTTACTTTCACTGGAGTTATTTAGATTTGATGTTTGAGGAAAAAATTTCAGTTGATTCAAAAACCATGGTGGTAAAATCTGAGCGGTGTAACAATTAGTCAATGAATCGATTTCTAAGATCCAGCCAGATTGATCTGTCTGGGGGAGAATTTAATCGAACCTATATCATTAAAAATTGTTTCAAAATGAGATGAATGGGTCTTGGAAAATACTATTTATTTTATATGTAAATACCAGTATCTCTGCGTCACACTGGTTGAATTTTTGGCTGAAGATGTCCTGGATCAATTTGAATTGAATAGTTGAAAATCATTTCAGCCCTATAAAATGTGGATTTTAAGAAGGGTCTCATCTTCTTTTACTCTTAAGGCATAAAGTTTAAAGAGAAACAGAAACTTTTAAAGGTGCTTTTTACTTTTAGGGGGACACTTTTGACTTTGCCAGGAGTGACCCTTTTCATTTGCTCCCCACAGACATTACCAGGTATTCATCACTAGATGTCCTCATAAATTCACCAAATACATTTGACACAAGCAGCCGAGGGGTTTGGATGAGTCCACATGCCAACAAAGAGGAGCAGCAACACAGCAAACTGCAGTGGAAACAGTCAAACGTCATTGTTTCTGTGCAAATATGACACTAACAGTCTGCTGTAGTGGGATCCTGGCCGCTGGCATGGGGTACCACTTCTTTCATGGACTCGCCAGAGCCACATGTGTCCTCCTCCTCCTCCTCCATCACTCCAAGTCTGATTCAGCACTTCAACACCTACACACAACTAAGAATAGATGCAGGATTCCACACCGGGACTGGAGAGAGGAGAAAACAGCGGATCATCACCCTGATCCATCCTCATCCCATGCATCAAGTTTTTTCAGGAACTAAGTCGTCATATGGAGAAAACTGCTCTAATTGGATTTCAGGAAGTCACTTTTCATGAATCTACGCCTGAGATTGTGATTGAGGATTTTATGTCATGTGTGAAACGGCAGATTTTTTACACACATAAACAAACCTGACATCACACATGACCTTTAACTCCTCTCATATGTGGATTTAATTTGGCTCCAAATGTGAGATCACTCCATGGTGCCTCCCCCTCCCTCCCTCCCTTCGTCCCCCTCTCATTTGAATGTAGTTTCGGGGAAGGATGGGATGGCAAACAACTGACCGCAGTCAGTCATCGCGAGCTGCGCACGGAGGCTGTGAGGTTTGGCCAGGCGCGCGCAGCGGCCGCCCGGATCCTGATGGATTCTGAAGCACGGAGGAGAATTCCGCGCGCTCCGGATCCTGAAGACGCAGCTGGCGGGATGAGCCGAGACATTTACGCGGAGAAGGAAACGCGTGCCAAGGGCAAGCACGAGATCTGACCTCTGTTGGGATTATTATTTTAGGAGAGAGGGGTTGGAATAGCTCGGATGGATCAATGAGGAATGCGACTGCCTCTGACTCGGTCCAAACGGGGTTGATGAAGCCCTCGGCGCTGTCATGCGTCTTGCCCCGCAGCCAAGCGCGCACTCCTTGCGGCTCCTAGCTGTCCTGCTCCTCACCTCTGGGGTCACCGCGTCACCGGTCATCTCCACCGGCTGCCCGGACAGGTGCGTGTGCGATGACCAGCTGGTGGTTCAGTGCGCGGGGCAACACCTGACCACCTTCCCGGTCAACTTGCCGCTGGCCACGCGGCAGCTCATCATCTCCAACAATCGCATCGTGGAGCTTCCGCCCCTTGCGCTCAACTACCTTTCGGACCTGGTGTACCTGGACTGCAGCAACAACTCCCTGACGGAGATCTCCGAATCCACCTTTGGGAATCTGCGTAAACTGGCCTACCTGGACCTCTCGTTCAACACCTTGACCCGGATCGAGGACAGGACGTTCGGGCCGCTGGCCAGTCTGGTTATGCTGAGGATGACTGACAATCCCGGACTCTCGGTGATCCACCCGGATGCTTTTATGGAAAACGAGAACCTGCAGGTGCTGGATGTGAGCCGGAACAACCTGACGGCGCTCAACATCACATCCCTGCTGGCGCTGCCGGCCCTGCGCGCGCTGGGACTCAGCGGGAACCCGTGGAGCTGCGCGTGCGAGAACGAGGACCTGTGCCTGTGGATCCACCTGGAGAGCTTCAAGTTCCAAGGTCCTGTCAAACTTTTACTCCCACCACTCCAATGTCTGGGCTTTTATTTTGTTAAAAAAAAAGTGACAAGAAAGTCAACGACCAAAATTACAAAACTCTATTGTTCATTTTCTTGATTAGTGAAGAGAGATTGTAGAAAGACTTATTTGATAAACACATAAAAAATAAAGAAGAATCACTAAATTACTTTTTAAAACACACAAAAAACATTTTTTATGCACAATAAGCATTGAAACACAAAATTACTTATAGGCACAACATCACACTTTGAAGCACAAAATTACTTTTTGAAACAAAAAATATTTTTTGAAAAACATAAAATCACTCTTTAAAACCCAGCATTATTTTTTGAAACATAAAATTACTTTTTGAAGTACAAAATTATATTTGAAAGAAGTTACTCTTCAGAACAAAAGTATATTTGTGTAGCAAGGTTACTTTTTGAAACAAATATTACTCTTGAAACACAAAATTACTTTTTGAAGTACGAAATTACTTTTTGAAACACAAAGTTACTTTTTGAAACACAAAATGAGTTTTTCAAAGCAAAATTTCTTTTTGATGCACAAAATTACTTTTTGAAGTAAATTGCTGTTTGAAACAATAAGTTACTTTTTGAAACACAAAATTACTTTTTTCAACAAAATTGCTTTTTTAAAAAACACAAAATTACTGTTTGAAGCACAAACCCAGTCAACAAGACTAAGTGGCCCACTTTTAAGCCATATGGGGCCCACTTTGCTTGTTAGGAAACTATTTTTTGAAACAAAACATTTTTTTGAGACACAAACACACAAAAAAACAACAACAAACAATGACAGCCACATTTAGTTCCTCCAGACAAAAGAAGCTAAAAAATGAGGGAACACATACTTTGCATGTACTCAGTATGGGTCTCTGTCTGTCGAGTGTTACTAAATATTCACATTAACACAAAAACAAAGAAGAGATTGTTTTAAAGCATGTCTTCCACATAAACCCAAACCAGTTTGTGCCATTTGTATGACAAAGACTCTGGGATAGACTGCCAACCAGTCCATGGTGTGGCGGGCTTCTGCCCTGAATGGGACAAAAAAACTCCCATAATCCTAACAAAACTAACATGAACAAAACAACTGCAATAAAACACGATGACAGTGAAATAACTAATAAATTAAATCAAGAAAAAAGCACAAAACAATTATTTATTGAAAAATTGACATGTTATTACTTTATTACGGCCCCAAATATTGTTTAATTTGTGTATATATTCAAGTACTGTTTTGCAATGATACATGGGGAGACTTCCTTGGTCATTCTTCTATAAAAGTTTTTCACTTTTGAACTAAAAACTCCAGCATTCCCTTTATAGAGTAGAAAAAAAGAGGCTCAAAATGAAAAAGTTAGTTAGAAGTTCCACGATGTATTTTTGCATTATAAAATATTTAAAAGTTAACTAACTTCAAGCTCCGGTTCACATTTTTCCCTCAAATTACTTCTTGGACTGATAGTTAAACCAATTTTTTGGATTTATGTCAAAGTAGGAGGTAATTCTGAAGATCCCTCCTTTTTTTCATCATGCACTTACAGATTTCCCCCCCTGCAAACCTCTAATGCAAACAGACATGAATGTCCTGCAGCAAGATCTCTATTTCACATCCTCACAAATTTTAAAGGCACTTCTGAAAAATGCTTTGATTTCACTATACTGCCCAGAAGTCACGAGGCATGTTTTATTTCTTTAGATTTTGCTTTCAATGAGGAAAAGTTAAGCTGCTTTCTGGATTTTTTTCCTGAAACTATTTTTAGTTCTGTCTTTGTAAGCAAAAAATTTTGAAGATTCAGTTTTTTTTAATAAGAATCCACTAAATCACTGAAGAAATCTGACTTACAGTAATATCGCTCTCTTGGTTGAAGAAACTGGACTGGACTTTGTTGCAACTGATGACTTTATTCTTCATTTGTCCATGACATCATAACACTAATATTGTGGCAGTTAAAGTAATAATCAGTGCTTCTTTTGAATGAGACAAAAATGTCTATTTAGCCAAAAAATATCCAAAATAAAGACAGCTGTCTGCAGACAAGTTTGTGTGGCTAAATTACAGTCTAAGTCATTGTAAACCTGTATCTGTGATCAAAACCAGTGTTTTATTCTTCTGAATCACAGTTTATCACAATTTATTTTCCTGTTCACATGATTTACATTTAGAAGTTTACGATGAACATTTAATCATAAATAATTTGTAACGTTTCATGTGAACCCAGATTTTATAAGTTGTTTTTCTTGATTTTATTTCTCATCTACAAATCATAAAATTACAGTGATTTTGGTAAAAATGTATCCCATTGCAAAAAACATTTTCACTAATAATTAATTTGTATTTAAAAACCCATAAAGACCCATTTTTCATCAAAAATAAAACCGTAAACCAAGTTGACCACAGAAATCATTTCAGATATTTTTCTGTTACAGTGTGGATTCTTATGGATTAACCCTTTAATGCCTGAGGCGTCGCCGGTGACCCTTAAACACAAAATCTTTAACATATTGTAACTTTTCAACAGCTGGAATTACATTGATCGTCCTAACTATTAAAAAATAAAAGTAAATCCATGAACGTAATCGCTGGAGCTCTGGTGTTAAAGGGTTAATGTTACTATAAGGGTTCAGAGGGTGCATGCCGTCACTCATTTTCACTTCACCACATCTGACCCTCTTTGGGAAAAGTTTGGACACCGCTGACTTAAAATTAATGCTGAAGACAAGATATTAGTAGATCAAATGAACAAAACATTTAGCTTGACTAAAAATGAGGGAACAAGGAGGGAAAAAACCTGAAAAGGTTTTTCAAAATTTGGATTGTTGCTGTTTTGAAACGTCTACTTCCTTTTAATGATCTTTTTGAGTCAAACCAACAAGAGACATTCCAGACAGGAAGCTCCTTTAATATCTATTTAGATATTAATCCTTCCTTTTTCTCGACTTTGACTAAACGAGACGCTCTTTTTCTCTCTAAATGACAAATGTACGGATACTCTGGGAGGTGAAGCTCCAGGTTTGGATCAATGAGTCAGCCCATCAAATATTGATCCCCTTCTTATTTAAGTGTCATTGTGAACGATGTGGCCGGTTTTCTGTAACCTGTCTGGCTTTAAGTTGTTTTGCTCATGCCTTGGTGTGGATGTGTCACTATCCAAAAGGGCAAAAGCTATTTATAGTGTGTCTTACAGAGCAGGAAGCCCGTCAAGAATCCTAACACCACGGCTATAATACAAACGCAGTGCTTACTAAAAAGGCGCCCCCTGCCTCACCCTCTTCCATACAGACTGTAAATTCGCACAAATGAAGCTGCGGCGACGCTTAGGCCGAGTCTTGTTGGAGTTGTCCTATTTTCCTCATCGTCTTTTGTCAAGCTTAATTTGGATCGGAGCTTCTCCCAATGACAGCTGCCAGGAGGGGAGGAGGAGGACACATGGATACCCACATTGTGTGCACAGTTTGTGGAAACCTTTGTGGACTGAAACGCAGCATTGTTTAAGTGTTTTGGTGGAAGGGCATCAGAAGCTAGCAGGGATGTTTTGTTTTGGGTTGTTTTTTTTAGTGTGTGTGTTTACTTCAAGTTCTCTCCCTGCAGCCCTGTTATCACTCCTCTGAGTTTCACCTGGTTCCGCCTGCTCGGCTTGCCTGTCTCCTCAGTTTAGGAAGGGCAATGACACGCAAGCATGCGAGGAAGCGAGAAAATAAAGCCTCCGGAAGGAACCGACAGATTCTCCTTCGTCTCGCCTTCCTGGCTAGATTAACACTCACTTAGCTGTTACATAAGGGAGACTTCTGAAATGAGGGCAGCATGGATGGATGGAGGAAGAGGAGAGGGAAAGCCCTCTTCTTTGATGCCAGTCACTTTGAGGCTGGTGAAGCCAGAAGGGTTCCCCTTTCCTGGCTGTCAGACGCATGCACAAACACGAGTAAAGGTGTGTGCACAGACACGTTTAGATGTACACATGAACAGATGGGAGATTGGAAGCCTCATGGTGAGGGATTGCTCATGCATGTATGGTATGTGCAGAGGGAGTGTGCATCCATATGGAAAGAGTGTTTGCTGTAGTCAGACTCTGGCGGTGCGTTCTGTGAACAGAGCGCAGCAGCAGCAGCTCTTGAGTGGATCAGAACAGCCTTTTGAATTTGTTGTGGTTAACAGAGCTTGGCCTGACAGACACTCTGTGGATTTGTGAACTGCAAGCTCATCTCCAGCACAGAGATTTTCAGAAATGAAAGAAAAAATTTTAGAAAACATGAAGCTCCAATATCCTTTAAAATGATTTTGTCAAGTGATTTAGATGAAAGCAGAGGGATGTTGCTATCACTCTCCATCAAATCAGACTTCCTTCTTTTACAACCACTGACTGTATATAGAAAACTGGACAGAGCAAGTGGAGCCTCATCCATCGAAAATAATTTACTTTAGGTTCCAAGCAAATTGTCTTGATGAAACCAGACAACCTCAGTGAGCAGTGATTGGTTTGTATTGATTTGAGTCAACATTACTATGGCAACCACTCTCTCCAATCAGTAGTGAGCATGTTAGAAAGCCACACCGAAGGCAGTTCTTCATCTATTCCTGATTCACAATGATTTGAATAAAGAAATACAAATGCAATTTTAATTTTATCTTTATATAAGTCCTCCATCATGAGAAAAATGTTACAAGAACATGTTAAAAACACACAAAAAAACAGTATTTTCATTGGAGTGGGTCTTTAACAGCTATTTTATTTGTACTGGGTAATAAAGAGTGTAAATTATGTCTGATTTAAGCAAATTACTTTGAATAATTTTGAGTTTTGTAACACAATTTACTTTTATGAATATAATTTTTGTTCATAAGATCAGTAGCTTTACTAATTAGAATTGTGAAAATTGCTTATTTTCATAACTAGTAAAACCAAACAGAACACTTTTCCAGGTCATGAAGAAATTGGGATAAATTTGAGTCTTTATAATAGTTGGCAATTTGCTCCAAACTAGTTTAGTGTGCTTACAGGTCCAAAAACAACAGAATCTTTATTTCCAGAGAAACAGACAGAAGGCTTGCTTGTGGGGGTCTTGTTGCTCACAACGGGAAGATAAATGAACAGTGGAAATTCAGAAATTGCATTCAGCCTCCAAAACAGCTGCCAGCAACAAGCTGTCATAAAGAAATGCAACCTGTAGGTGGAAAGATGACTGGCCGAAAGTGACAAAAATGACAACAAATAGAAGGAACGCTTGGGTCAAAAGCCACAACAGCTCTGCAGGGCTTTTTATTCCATAAGAGCAAGAGAAATCAACAAGAATAATGTTTGAAAAATCATTCCTCGTCCCCATTTTTGAAGAGGTTAATCTGTTGACCTGTTTGTGCATTTGATTTTCATTCTTTAAAAACTCTCAGTAATGCACAATTAATTGTTTTTTAATTCAAAAATGTTATTTCCCTGTGAAGTAAAAGGGAAACTTAAATTATTTTTTCTAAATTTAGGTAAAGTTCAAACGTGTCATAAACTGTAGAAAAAAAACAATGACAATAAATTCAAAAGTACAAAAAATGTTATTTTGACAATTTGTTTGCTTTTAACTTCCCTTTTTTGGAATATTTGCTTGTGAACATTTCAGTTTGACTCCTCCTTTTCCGTCCCATTAGTCTCATTTAACTGAAGGAGTTTCTACCAGATGGTATCATCCATTTCCCCTCATTACACTTTTGGATCTTCACATTCTCCTCAGCTCGGACGAGCCAACATTTTATGTCAGTCTAAAACATCCAGAGCGGATCCTGAACCAATATTTGAAAATCTTTAAAACAAAAACCCACTCATGACAATATCTTCAGATGTAACCACCGTCTCATAATGGAGTTTTGATAGCATCAACACTTAAGTTTCTGCACACCAGCCTTAAGCCTGAGGTGAGAGGATGCAGAGGCTGAAACAGCAGGTTGAGACTCGGTTCACCACGCTGCATCAGACCCCATATGGCCTCCATAAGGACAGAACCTCTGCTAGTGTCGGTGTGTCAGCAAGACTCAATTTTGACCCTGCTAATTGCAGAATTGAGCTTCTTCTGCACTCAGTTAATTGTTTTTTATTCCAAACTGGCAGAGGGATGTGAGCAACTGTCCATTACTACTTTTTAAAAAACATTTTATAACTGTTCAGCTTGCTAAAAGACCATATCTGGTGTAATATTTGAACTAGTTCCTATAGGACTTGATTTTAACTCATTTCCATATCTTAAAAAAAACTTTGTTATGGAGCAGATTAGCAAAGTTCATCCATATTTTGCTGTTCTCTCTTTTAAAGATGCTCCAAAGTATCCCATAAAGTTTGCAGTACCTGTTTGTGAGCATATCTCTTTTCTGACCTAGTTTCATCACCCACCGTCTTTTTGGGTATTTTTTAGCAGCTGTCACTCAAGACTTCACAAAGTCGTCTGTTAGGTTCGGATTTAATTACCGTCTCCTCCAGCATTCGAGTCTCCTCAAGTCCTGAGTTCCTCCATTCAGGCTAGGTGACACTGCAGAGGAACATCCTACGGTGGCCCTGAAGTGCCAATCACATCTAGAAATCATTCAATTATTAAAGATCAAAACGACAATTTAAAAAGAGAAACAAGAACTAAAAAAAGCGTAACATTTTAGAAATCAAAGCAAATTCCAGAAATCAAAACACAATTCCAATAAAATGAAACAAAATTAAAATGAAATGTTTTGTAAATCGTACGTAATTTCTAGAAATTAATAATTAAATGTTAAAAAATGAAACATGATAAGAAACTGGAAAGGGTAATTACTATGATTTTTTTGGGTCTTGAGTTTTTTAGATGTCAGCAAACATAAAACTTTTATGATCAGTACAGATCATATCCTGTGTCGCTTCATGTTAAATAACTTTCTGTTGAAATGATGAAAAAATGTTGTCAACCAATCAGCGATGTCCTATAGTACCTACATTTTCCAGTTTCCATTAAAAAAATGTAAAAAATTGGAAAACAAAAGTCATTTCCAGAAATCAAAATGAAACATTAAAAAAAAAAAAACACAAAAAGAAACCGGATAATGTAGATATTATGTGGTTATGTCTGAATTCCATCCCCATTCGTTAGGCACTACAAAACTACATAGTGTCGGACTATCTAGTGCCCTGGATTTTAAAAGCAATCCAGACACCACGCTCACTACTTTTTATTTTTAACGGCAAATATGACGTCACCGACTTCACGAAGTACTAAAAACCTAATAAACATGAATATTTTATGAAGACTATTTATGAATCCAGTGTTCTGGTGATGAAAACTTGGATGGTTTGTAAAAAAATAAATTACAATACTTCTTTCAAATGAAAAATCATTCAACCACAATGCATTGTGGTCTATATTTACTAATCTAGTTAGCACTAGCGCAGGGGTATTCAAATCCAGGCCTCGAGGGCCGGTGTCCTACATGTTTTCCAACCAACCTTCCATTGAAGCTCCTTATTGGCTGCTAATTTCCAGGATCAGGTATGTTTAGCCAATAAGGAGCTTCAATGGAAGGTTGGTTGGAAAACATGTAGGACACCGGCCCTCGAGGCCTGGATTTGAATACCCCTGCACTAGCGCAATGTCCAAATTCCTTTACTACTTCTTATATAGAGTACATTCTAAGGCACTTGATTTTAGAATTGTAGGTTTGGACAGGCTCACAAAGTGGCAAAAACACTATATATTGCGCTATTGTGACTAGTTAAAGAATTCAGACTGAACCTGGGTCAGCCCTGATTTTTGCTCATAATTTCAACTGAAAGGTTTTTTTTGCCTGGATATCACCATCTCCTTTTGATTTCTGAAAATTTCTTGTGTTTTTTGAAACATTTCATATTTATTTGAATTTAATTTTCAAAATTGTGTTTTGGTTTCTGGAATTTTGCTGTAAAAATGCTAAAATGTTATGTAATTTTTAAAAATTATTTGTTTTGCTGTTTCAAAAGTCTTTTTGATCCTTAGTCTGTTTTGCGCTGAGTAATTCTTCAGTGTGATTTGCACTTGTCTTACTTTGTGATTTAATGTACATATGTTACATTTTTAGGTTTTTCTTCCCCCAAATTGGTAATTTCTTTTGATCTTTTTACCTCACACCCTCCTCGCTGATCACCTCTGATCTTGTATTAGTTCAATTCCTCACGGAAATTGCCCATTTCTGATATCTGGATTATCTGTTTATCTGGATTATGTTAAGCCTTCTGTTGGCTGTTTTCTGCTGTGAGGTTAGGGACAAGCAGATCAATAATACATGCTCACATAAGCGTCTGCTTGCTGAGGTGACAAGCTCTTTTTTTCTCAAGCTCCCTCTTTTCTCCTGTGCCTCAGCACTCTGTTCAGAGACAACATAAAAGCCCATTCTGATTGATTCAGCCGACGGATTTGCTGAGAAAGTTTTGTAAATGTGATGCCAAATGTTTACTGTTGTGCTGTTTGGGACAGACACTGAACCCCTGTGCAAAAAAAGTAAAATAAAACAAAGAAGAAGATATTTCATGACCTATTTATCCATACAACATAAGGAAAAATCAAAGTTTTTGGCTCATGGCTTTGATCCATCTTATAAAACTGCTTCATATCACCAGTCAAGGTTACGGTAGCGAGCCCAGCTGGGGGAAAAGAGGTGGAAAACAGTTTGCTAGTTCGTCACATTATGGCACCATAAAGCAGTAATGAAAAGAAAAAGAGAAACATGTGATGTGATCTAATATGAAACCATCCAAACGAGTTGCTGTCACCTAAATCCAAATATGCACTCCCATCCCTGCATCTGAGATCATTCTCAGCTCCACTTCCAGTGGTTGATTTAGATAGATCCCAGTGCACATTCTAAACCAGATTTGTCATAACCAACTACACAAGGAAATACTCCTTTTTATTGCTATTTTGCTTGTTTTGTTACTATATTATTGATATATTTACTTATATACACAGTATGATGGTGTGTTGATGCTGGGATTTTAATTTTCTATAAAAAAATTAAATAGATTTGTTCTATTCTTTTCAATTTTATTGAATGTTTACACAAAACTGTTCTTAGTCATTTTTAGACAGTCAGTATAAAATCTCTTTTGCAACACAAGCAAAGGCTTTTTTAAAGATTGTTTCTCCATGAATCACTACTGAACACCTAGTTTAGACATTTCTCTTCATCGAGAAGCACCTTTTGTGACTTTTTGTGTCCTCTTTTGAAATGATGGACTTCTTACTTCAGAGGCTTTCAAAAATATTTACACTCAGTTTCAAGTTTTTGGTCATAAACTTGAGTAAATTCGCCCATTATGGTCATTATGGTACCTTCAAAACAGCCTTTGGGGAAACAATAATAGGCATTCTGTGGTTTTGCAGGGCCATAAATAAAACAGACAATTGTAAAATACATTGGGGACCTTGATTATTTAATTTGACAGTGATGTATATATAAGCTAGTGGAAGAAAGTGTAAACAAAGGGTTGATGGGAAATTAGCGAAGGGTAATTTCTACGCCAGCACCAGCAGTCCCGCCCAGATAGGTGAATTTCTAATGAGCTTCTGCCACTGTGCAGGAACTATATCCTAGAAAACGAAGGTTTCTTGCATTTGGCTAAAAACAACATAATAGTATATAAAAGAACACTGGAAATGCTTTTAAAATAGATAAAACATGATTGGAGTGAAACTTTAAAGCATGTCTTATAAATTGATTTTGGAGCAGAAGCTGCAAACACAATTAAAATGGAAACTTACACATTTTTATGTTCTGTTTGTTAGCTATACCATCCTAGAATATGTTATCTAAATTGTTGTGTCATGTTAAATCATGAGTAAAAAGGCAGGTAAACAGTTTCTACTTGTGCGGTTTTTTTTTGTCTGTTTTTTTATTTTTTATTTTTTAGCAAACTGTTGCTTTTAGTGGTGTTGTATGAGACAATGATATTTAGATCCACATTTTGTTAACTTGGGCTTGTAAGATGCTTTGAGCTAGCGGGAGAGAATGTAAACAAAGGGTTGATGGGAAATTAGCGGATGCTAACTTCTGCGCTAACAGTCATGCCCAGATAGGTGAATTTCTAATGAGGGACTGCTGCTCTGCAGAAAATATGTCTTAAAAAAAGGACACAGGCTTTTTGATTTTTGATTAAAACTGCATATTTATCAAACATCATCATCATCAATGTAGCCACGAGGGGGCCCAAGCCAGGGTCTCATTGTGCCGGTCGCAAGCCCGGATAAATACAGAGGGTTGTGTCAGGAAGGGCATCCGACGTAAAATCTTGCCAAATCAAATATGCGAATCAGACCTACGAAATCCATACCGGATCGGTCGAGGCCCGGGTTAACAACGACCGCCATCGGTGCTGTTCACCGACAGGGTGCCGGTGGAAATTGGACTACTGTTGGTGGAAGAAGGAGAGGAGGAAGGCGGGTTCGTAGGAAGAGAGAGAAGAGGAAAGTCACTAGTGTTGGACTGAGAGTTGGGACTTTGAATGTTGGAACTATGACAGGAAAGGGTAGAGAGTTAGTGGACATGATGCAGAGGAGAAAGGTAGACATACTGTGTGTCCAGGAGACCAGGTGGAAAGGTAGCAAGGCTAGAAGTTTAGGAGCAGGGTTCAAGTTGTTCTATCATGGTGGAGATGGGAAGAGAAATGGAGTAGGAGTTATCCTAAAGGAGGAGTTTGTTAGGAGTGTTGTGGAGGTAAAAAGAGTGTCAGATAGAGTGATGAGTCTGAAGATAGAAATGGAGGGTGTCATGTTCAATGTTGTTAGTGGGTATGCCCCACAGGTAGGATGTGAGCTGGAAGAGAAGGAGAAGTTCTGGTTGGATCTTGATGAAGTGATGATGAGCATCCCTGGAAATGAGAGAGTTGTCATTGGTGCAGATTTCAATGGTCATGTTGGTGCAGGAAACCGAGGTGATGAGGAGGTGATGGGCAGGTTTGGTATCCAGGAGAGGAATGTAGAAGGACAGATGGTGGTTGATTTTGCAAAAAAGATGGAAATGGCGATAGTGAATACATTCTTTGAGAAGAGACAGGAACATAGAGTGACCTATAAGAGCGGAGGTAGAAGCACACAGATAGACTACATCTTGTGTAGACGGTGTAATCTGAAGGAGATCAGTGACTGTAAAGTAGTGGTTGGTGAGAGTGTTTCCAGACAGCACAGGATGGTGGTGTGTAGAATGACTCTGGTGGTGAAGAAGATGAAGAAAGAGAGGGCAAAGGCAGAGAAGAGGACAAACTGGTGGAAGCTGAAAAAAGAAGATTGTTGCATGACTTTTAAGAAACAGTTGAAACAGGCTCTGGGTGGTCAGGAGGTACTCCCAGATGACTGGATAACTACAGCTAATGTGATCAGGGAGACAGGTAGGAGTGTACTTGGTGTGTCATCAGGAAAGAGAGTTGATAAGGAGACTTGGTGGTGGAATGAGGAGGTGCAGGAGTGTATACGGAGTAAGAGATTAGCTAAGAAGAAGTGGGACACTGAGAGGACTGAGGAGAGTAGACAGGAGTACAGGGAGATGCAGCGTAAGGTGAAAGTAGAGGTGTCAAAGGCCAAACAAAGAGCTTATGATGACTTGTACGCTAGGTTGGGTAGTAAGGAGGGAGAGACTGACCTGTACAGACTAGCAAGGCAGAGAGATCGAGATGGGAAGGACATGCAGCAGGTTAGGGTGATCAAGGATAGGAATGGTAATGTGGTGACAGGTGTCAGTGGTGTAATGGAAAGATGGAAAGAATACTTTGAAGAGTTGATGAATGAAGAGAATGAGAGAGAACAAAGAGTAGGAGAGGTGACGGTTGTGGAGCAGGAAGTAAGAAAGATTAGTAAAGGTGAAGTGAGAGGGGCTTTGAAGAGGATGAAGAGTGGAAAGGCTCTTGGTCCTGATGATATACCTGTGGAGGTATGGAAGTGTCTAGGAGAGATGGCAGTGGAGTTTTTGACCGGGTTGTTCAACAGGATCTTAGGTGGTGAGAAGATGCCTGAGGAATGGAGGAGAAGTGTGATGGTGCCCATTTTTAAGAATAAGGGAGATGTGCAGAGTTGTGGTAACTACAGAGGAATAAAGCTGATGAGCCATACAATGAAGGTGTGGGAAAGAGTAGTGGAAGCCAGACTAAGAGCAGAAGTGAACATTTGTGAGCAGCAGTATGGTTTCATGCCAAGAAAGAGCACTACAGATGCAACATTTGCTTTGAGGATGTTGATAGAGAAGTACAGAGAAGGTCAGAGAGAGCTCCACTGTGTCTTTGTAGATCTGGAGAAAGCTTATGACAGAGTGCCCAGAGAGGAACTATGGTATTGTATGAGGAAGTCTGGAGTGACAGAGAAGTATGTCCGAGCAGTGCAGGACATGTATGAGGGCTGTAAGACAGTGGTGAGGTGTGCTGTAGGGGTGACAGAGGAGTTCAAGGTGGAGGTGGGATTACATCAGGGATCAGCTCTGAGCCCCTTCCTGTTTGCAATGGTGATGGACAGACTGACGGATGAGGTTAGACAGGAATCACCATGGACTATGATGTTTGCAGATGATATTGTGATTTGTAGTGAGAGCAGGGAACAGGTGGAGGTGGAGTTAGAGAGGTGGAGGTTTGCCCTGGAAAGGAGAGGAATGAAGGTTAGCCGCAGTAAGACAGAGTACATGTGTGTGAATGAGAGGAACCAGAGTGGAAGAGTGAGGTTACAGGGAGAAGAGATAAAGAAGGTGGAGGAGTTTAAGTATTTAGGGTCAACAGTACAGAGTAATGGAGAGTGTGGAAAAGAAGTGAAGAGGAGAGTGCAAGCAGGTTGGAATGGGTGGAGAAAAGTGTCAGGTGTGATGTGTGACAGAAGAGTTTCAGCACAAATGAAAGGAAAGGTGTACAAGACTGTGGTGAGACCAGCCATGTTGTTTGGACTAGAAACAGTGGGACTGAAGAAAAGACAGGAAGCAGAGCTGGAGGTAGCAGAGATGAAGATGCTGAGGTTCTCTTTGGGAGTGACCAGGATGGATAGGATCAGGAATGAATACATCAGAGGGACAGCACATGTTAGAGGTTTTGGAGATAAAGTCAGAGAGGCCAGACTGAGATGGTTTGGACATGTTCAGAGGAGAGACAGTGAATATATTGGTAGAAGGATGCTGAGTCTAGAGCTGCCAGGAAAGAGGTCTAGAGGAAGACCAAAGAGGAGGTTTATGGATGCAGTGAATGAAGACATGAAGGTGGCTGGTGTTAGAGTGGAGGATGCTGAAGACAGGCTTAGATGGAGGAAACTGATTCGCTGTGGTGACCCCTGATGGGAAAAGCCGAAAGGAGAAGAAGAAGAAGATCATCATCAAACAAAAAAATATAATTTAATGCAACAAATCCAGTTATTCTGATCCACATGGGAGAAGAAACTGTATTCTCAAATGAAAACATGGCTGCAAATTAAAAGATTTTTTTTTTTGGAGGCTGAGTTTGGCTTACAGGAAACCGTTCTGTTCTGCAGTAACACTGAGTTCCTTTGATCTCCTCCACTTTGAATTTCTCCCTGATCTGAAAAAGTAAAGAAAAAAAAAAAAAACAGGCACTTGCTAAAAGAGGCTGCATGTCGAGGCTGCAAGCTGTCATGTTGTAGCAACAAAACGCTCAGCTGTTCTGATGCAAGCTGCTACGGAGCTCAACATTCTCCATAAGGTGTGGTTATCTTTGACTGATGGGCCTTTTGAATTGACTGTAGTTCTCTGAACTTTTTGCTCTGATAATGGATTCAAGTCTCAGTAGCAGTCTCACATAATACCTGATGATGAAAAGCCTCATAAATCTGCGGTTGCAGGCAGACAAAAACTCTCCTCAATTCTCTGTGTGGGAAAATTGGTTTGAATAATTCATCCGTCATTTTTTTGTAATGTAAGGCTGCATTAGCTTAGAACCGTAGAACACAGGACGCTTTGATTTCTGTTCAGTCCTCACAAGAGGGCTCATTTTTTGCACATTCACTCTGTCGAAAGATTATTTTAAATTATAGAGCCTGCTTATGCAAATGTACTTCATCTACACGGTTTTCCTCTTATAGATCAGGCTTTCTTGTAATTTTCTAAAGTAGTTTTCAGCAAAAGCTCTTTTTCTTAAAAGTAGAAGTAAATTCCGGCACAGAAAAGTTGATTATTTGTGAGGTGCAGAGGAAAAGCTTTCAGGTCGTTTTCAGGGTTTTTCTCTGGAGGTTGGTGAGAAGGATGGTCGGTTCACCGTTAGTTCAGGTTTCAGGGGTTTTGAAAGGATTTATCTTCACTGTGTTCAACAACAGATGCTGTGATCATCTGCTTCCCTAACTGCAGGAATGGGTAGTTTTTGTTGTCCCATAACAGATAATCCTTGGACTTTGTGTTGGTTTATCTGCTTCCTCTTTTGTTTTTCCACAGATGTTCCTATACTTTTGCTTTTTGTCTGTCTTTTCCGAGCATCTCAGACCCGGCTGGTCACAACAGATAATCCCCCACATTTAATCTGCAGAAGAAGTTTTCCAATCTTCTGTTTAGGCCGCAGACCACAAACTCCATGTTTTCCAACTAACCTGTCTGTAAAGCTCCTTATTGGCTAAACACACCTGATCCAGCAAATCAGATGAGACAGGGTTTCTGAAAAAACATCCCTCAAGACCTGGTCAGACCTCTGGTTAGACAGAGTTTGACAGACTGTCTTCTTCTCTGCTCGGTTATGGGATGTTACTGAAAAGCTTTCGATGTCATCTGTTGGTCACTCACATAATTTGCAAACAAGACGATCTTTCCGTGTTTCAATTATCTGGACTGAATTTAATTGTAATGTCATTCATATTAAAGGGCTTATACCATGGAAAAATCAACTTTTTGAGTTTTAAAGTGTATTATTATGTTCATTCTTCACTATAAACGACCCCAAAGTGCTATTTTGATCCGTTGATGCGTTTCTGAGTATTCTTCTAAAAACCTGCGCTCTGAGCACCAGCCTCTCTGAAAACGAGCAGGTTCTTACATTCTGACGTAACATTGTGAGACTGCTCCTTTCAGGAAGAGTCTGCTCTATCAGCACCACCCCCAGTCGTGTGCATTCACACAGAACGCTTTAGGCGCTGTGGAGGCGTCAACTTTCAATGTTAATTCAATTCAATGTAAAGACCCGATCTACCGTGGTGCAGCGGGATTTCGGCGGCGGGCGCGGCACGGCAAGCTTAACGCAGCGCATCAACCAATCAGGAACTCAGCTTTGGGTGCGGGACATTTTCAGCGACTAGATCAAAGAGTAGAAATAAATATTCAACATGGCGGCTCAAAGCGAGGATTTTGGTCATGGATTTCCATTCATTTTCTCAAACAGTGGAAGCTGTTCTAGTTACTGTTGGGTGAAGCCGGGATACACCCTGGATAGATCGGCAGCCCGTCACAGAGCTCATTGAGCTGGATGGACAGCAATGCTAGCCAGCCGGCTGGTGGATAGCTTAACGAGCTAATGAGCTCCACTCCCCAGGTTACGGCAGAGGTGGCTGTCGCCGCTCAGGCTCTGGCAGAACTGCTAGCGATTTTAGCACTTTGAATTACATTTCATTTAATTTAAAACTTAAACATCCACGTTTGGGAGATTCTTCAGCAAAAGGCAAACAAAATAGGAACATTTGTCAGATCCCTGAAAGACAGAAAAAATCAACTTTTGAATGTGTAATAATTCATTTTTTATACCACTAAACTATTTTTTTGCTCTGAAATCAAAATTACTTTTTTGTTTTGGGAACCTCACCTTGTTTAAAATTCATGTACTTAACCACTATACTCTATAGCTGTACTCTACCTAGACTTTTGCCTTTTTTTTATAAAATTGAGAACAAATGGAGATGTGTGTTGTTTTTGGAAGCAAAATTAAATGAACTCAAATTTGGTACATTTTATACACTAAACTGTGGATCTCAATACCAATGTGTCTTATACAACCACTAAAAGCAAAATTTTGATTGAAAAAAAGCACAAGTACAAACTGTGTTCCTGTCTCTCTACTCATGACTTATATTCCAGCTCAGACGACGAATACAAAGACGTTCATGAATCTATTTGTCTACAAGTGGATGCATCAGAATGGAGCGGACAAACCTCATCTATTCCTGATTCATGATTTCAGTAAAGAAACACCCAAAAATGCAATTTTAAGCTTAGTTTTCTTTAAATATGTCCTCCATCATCAGATAAATGCTACAAAATCATGGATATTTTCATCGAATCAAGTCTTAGAGATGCTTTTCTGATGTTTTATGACACATTTTTAGTACAGGAACTGCAAAGTGGAAAGGAATAAATTATTCGTATACCTCAAAACAGTTGATAAACTTGAGTGGAAAAGATGAGCAAGTATGTCTCTGATACAGCTGAGTGTGTGTTTGAGAACAAACTCTTGACTGTACCATGATTAATCCTCATCCTTCTGTCTTGGTTTGTATCTGTGTGACAGATGAGGGCCAGACCGTGTGCGGCTCACCCGCCGACATGCAGGGACTGCGTCTGGGCGAGGTGGGCATCCAGCTACGGACGTTGTGTCACCAATCTCTGGGCTCCTGGGACTACCTTTTCTTTGTCGCCATCGGCTTTGTCATTTTTGCCGCCGGCACGGTGTCTGCCTGGTTGATGGGCGTCGTCATGGTGCTTTACGAGCGCTACATCAAGAAAAAAGACGAGCAGCTGGAGAACGAGGACGAGAGCGGCGAGGCGGCTCACCTGCCAATCCCCAGAACAGAGCGCGAGAGCAGGAGTTTGAAAACCTCGCACATTGTTTGAGAGAACCAGTCCCACCACCTCTGCCCGCCGTAGGACCCCTCAGTGCCTCATGCCATGCTCCATGACTGTTTGTGGCGTCTTCAGTCGAACTGAAATCGTTGAGCAGCCTCGGCTCTTAAGAGGAAAGATGGATCCAATGGACAAAAGGAATGTCTTTGTATCGCTTTTCACTGATGTAAAACTTTTTGTATTTGCCTGGAGGGACGCCACACCCACAGACACATATATGCAAATGTATCGATATGTTGCATCCTGTGCTGTGTTGGAGTATGAAAGCATGTGAGAAAAAATTAACCTTCCTAAATACACTGATGTTAGGAATAAATATACATTTTCAGGCCACGTAAATTGCTGAAACACTTTTTGTCACCTTGAGTCTGAGGTTTCTTTAATGCTTCCTGCCATGAGGCTCAGTGTGCACACAAGAGTTGATTTTATCACATCATTGACTTCCTGTTTGAAGCTCGTCTGTAAATGGAGCCAGGTCAGTTCACCAGATGACCACTAGGTGGTTTGTAACAAAAGTAAGTTTCACAACAAGCTTCACAACACAAATAGGCCTGGTTACAAAATCTTTATTATTTTTTTTTTATGTCTGTGAATGGATTTACTACCTGCAACACTTGTGTTTTATGAATTTTACAATTTTTTAATATTTGAAATTGAATTTTAGCTTTTTGAGATTTTTATTACAAATTGTCATCAAATCCATGGCTTTAGAACAGCTTTATTAGACATCTAAAACTGTCAAGCTAGTGTGCTCCACATATTAAAGGTCATAGTTTGATGATGAAAGCCAAGATGGTGACGACAGAGAAGCTGCAAAAGCTTTAAATTAGTCCATCAGTGTTAGGGTAACAGAGCCCTGGATGTGACATTCAGAAAAAAAAGCAAATTGTTCCCTTAAATAAACATTTTTTGCACACCGAATAGCATTTTGTGTGCACAATTTAGTATTTTTTTTTCTTTTTTTTTTGCATTTTATTAACATTTTGTGCGCACAAATTAGCATTTTGACACAAATTCAAAGCAGTAGGAGATCTACAAAGCTGTGGACATGACATTCAAAAAAAGAGAGAAAAAGCAAATTATTCCCATTATGTCAGCAAAATTTTAGGCCTATTTACGTGCAAACAAGTTAGCATTCTGTGATTGCAAGTATTTTTGTGGGCAATTTAGTATTTTATATACATAAATTAGCATTTATTAGCATTTTGTGCACACAAGTTAGTTTTCTTCTGTGCACGTTTGCATTCTGTCTACACAGGTTAGATTTTTGTGGCACAAAATTTGCATTTTTCGCATACAAATGCAAACCAGCCGGATAGCTATGGAGCCCTGGACATTACATTAACAAAAAAAAAACCCAAAAGGTTCTTTCAAATGAACATTTTTTTAGCACAAATTAGCATTTTGTGGCCACAATTAAGTATTTTGTGCATAAAGGTTTGTTTTTTTGTGCAAAATTAGCATTTTATCAAAAGTTTGTAAGCACAAATTTGTATTTTGTGGACACAATGTAGTTTCTGCTGCACAAAATTTAGTGTCTTATGAGCACAAATTTGCATTTTATTAGCACACACTAGTGTTTTTTTGGACACAAATTAGCATTTAGTATTTGTTTTGCATACTTTAGTATTTTATGCGCACAAATTGGCATTTTGTTTGCTTTTTTGAACACAAATAAACATTTTATGCACACAAGATAGCTTTTTGTGTGCACAAAATGCTATTCAATACACAAGATACTCGTAAAGACAAAATACTAAACTGTGCACTAAAGATTTCTTTGAAGGATATATACATATTTTTCTTGAAATGTCATATCCTGGGCTCTATATAATGACATTGTACTGGACTCCCACACAGCAAATTTTAAATTGGGTTTACGTTAATAATGTTTAAATATAGGCTTAAAAACTTTAGTACCAAAAACTTCTGATTTTTATTTATTTGCTTCTAGATTTGGACCTTTCACATGCACAGAAGTGCACACAGGAGTATGGACATTAAATACTAAAATATGTTCTTATGTGACAACAACAAGAACCATACAAATACAAATGTTTAACTTCTAATATGAGAAGTCTTGTTGACAAAAACTGGTCTGGAAAGTAAAATTGTCTCACAAAAGGTAAAATATTTCATGAGTAAAGAACAGCTGATGGTTCAGAAACTACAAGTTGTTTTTTTTAAGTGTTTACTTTGTCCGCACAATTTAAAATCAGTTCAGGAAACTCATACTTTATTTAAAAATCACAAGAATAAAATGATTTAATTTATGATTGAACTAGCTGTGGAGGTTTGTTGGGGTATAAATGGGAATGGACTAAATAACTGACTTTCACTAACTTTATTTTTTACTTTTAAGAGGTTTTGATTTGGCAACGAGATCTTCAAAATAATGGTCCATCCATAATCTGTCAATGTATTTTTGGTATGTTATGAATATTTTTAAATATATTTCTCTATTTTTAAGGGTAACCAATTACATTTATATGTCGGAATTTGTTAACATTATTATTTATTCGCAGGAATATTCAGCAGAGTTGTGGGGTTTATTTTGAAAATCCAAAATCCTCATCAATGTTAACATGTTTACATGTGGACATGATCACAAAGCCAAATAAACACAAGCACAAAACTCACTCGTCTGCGTGTTGAAAGCACAACCTGAGATTTTATTTTGATATCTGACTCTATTCTTGTCTTTTTCTGTGATCATTGTTGATGGGAAGTTTTTTATAACTATAACTTGTCACTAAATCTTAAAAAAAGGGAGAAATTTAAGCAACTAAGTTGATGTCAAATTAAAAGATATAAACCATATAAACAGGAACATTTAAACACAAAATAGGGACTAAAATAAAAGTCATCAATAAATTTGAAAAGACAAATAGCTGCAAGTCCTCTGGAAATGTCTGTTTGTAGGGGTCAACAAGCAAACTTGAGTCTGTGGCTGGGATTAGAACTCACACATTTACATTTGAGTGGTAGTGAATTATTTTCATGATTGTGGACTTGTAAAAACATGTATGTTCAAATCAATGTTCAATTTTTATCTCATTTTCTTTTGATTAACTTGAGTAAATTTGAACCAGATTAGGATTATCTAAAATAAACAGCCAGAAATAAAGAAACCAAGGCATCAAATGTAGTATTTGGTCAAACTGCTGCTAAAATCCTTAATGTAGATGAATGGGGGTTGAATGGAGAGCACCTGAAGGATGTTGCCCCACTTTTACTTCTGCTTTCCCACGAACGTGTCGAGTCTATCCAGGATCAAAGGCAGGATCGGAATAGCGTGTGTGACTTCCCACATCTGCATGACTTAACTTGGTGTTCATTCTTCTGTGTCCTTGCCGCTTCTCTGCTGCTCAAACAGATGCACCCTCCACGCCGTCAAGATCGACTAGAACTCCCAAAGTCTGACAGCTCTGCTCATTTTGTTTTTATTGTTTTTTTTCAGCTGAAATACACAAAGAAAAACAGGCTGAGAAACCCAGAAAAATCCGGCAGTTTCAGCAGCTATTCGTGAATGCAGGAAAATTAGAGCATATCTTGTTGGAAAAACAGCAATGAGCTGTTTAACTTCAGCTGCAAACTAGCAAGGTGCCACAACAAATGCACAGCAAATAAAGCATTTACTAACATCGACCCCTTTCTGAGTTTAGCATTTTGCTCCTTTTTCTGGCAAATACTAAAGGACGTAAGTTCCAAATTTTGGCCCAATACCCTCAATTTGAGTTTAAAGATCTTTCAAAAACCAAAAAATGACTTCTTATTCTTCAGTCATGTCTTTGGATCTCCCAGCATGAAGCCGGGGGCTCAGCATGCAAACACTTCAGAGCTTCATCCACCGACGGAGTTTGTGTGAATATTTCAAGATGCAGANNGCGAGGAAAAAAAAAAAAAAAAGATTACATAACAAGCCTGTCTTTTATTATTTTCTGCATATTTATGTTCAGTGTTTTTATGCAAATATGTCCAACCACTAGGGTGCATTTGATTATTATTATTATTTTTTCCACCAAGGACACTGATCGTGTGAAGCTGCAGGCAGGGGTTGAGGGTGCAAGAAATGGAAAACACAAGGCAGGGGATACCCAAATTCCACGCAGGAATTTCACCAAATCGTCTCCTTTGTGGAATCTTGGCGAGAGATCCGATTTTGCAGAGTGGAATTCTTCTTTCCACATGGGTGCTGTTGCACGGCAAGCGAGCATGCAGAATTTCAGTAATGGTTATATTAAGTGGATGAGCAGAATTTCTGCATTGTGCACTCTAAACTCCCCCACACTCGCCCCACATCCAGGCGCATGTATGAATGTGTTTCAACGCACAGACACAAAAGCATCAGTTCTGCCTCCAACGTGAATCACCTCTGGATCCGAATGCAGTGGAAAGGCTCCCAGGGACCCTCTTCAACAAAGCAAACCAGAAAAGCATCATCCCACTCTTTAAAAATAACCATATCTAAATAAAATAATTGAAAGGACAGCACACTGTACTGAAGATCCAAATCCATCATGTGTTGTTGCAGAATGCATGTTTGGGTTTGCCTTTGTTTCTGGGGTTGAGCTCGTGGTCAGAGATGCGCTCAGCTGGTCACAACAGCACAGTTGTGACTGCGAGCCAGTTCAGAGAATTGACAAGCAAATAGATGCTCTGTGGTCCGCCTGCAGGTGTTTAACCTCAAACCACCCGCTGGGATTCAGACAGGCCGGACGCTGCAGAGCGACAAGGAATGTGACATCCAGTAAAAATTGCTTCTAACAGGCGTTAATAGCCTTCTGACACATCCACTCAGAGCCTCACTCCCTCCTTCTTCTTCTTCTGCACATGCTTGAACAAAGTGGGGAGAAAAAAATGAGTGAGCTGGATCCTGTTAGTTCACATCAACTCCAGCAGTAATTTCTGCCACAAATAGATGGGAGCTGAAAATTGCTGCCAGCTGACTCCAATCTGAAACTTAACAGAAATGTCAGCAAATTTATGAAGAAAAAATTAGATTTTTTTATGCAACAAGAGAGGGGTTTTATTCTCCATACATTTGACTATTTTTTTACTTATTTGCAAGAATTTCTGACTGTAATAATTTTCTCATAATCAAAATAAAAATAAAAAAAATCTCCTCTACACTGCAGAAACATAAAATCGCACCAAGTGTTTACAGATAGTTTCTACTTATAATATCTTGATATAAGACAAAACTACCTCACTAGTTACTTTTCATTAAGAAAAACTTATTTTAGGACGATAAATCTTGAATATAAGCATTTATACGTCAGCATTATTTAAGCAAAATCTATAATAAAAACATTTTTTACATTGCATTTTAAAGCAGGTGTTATTTGTTTCAAGAAACAGTCTGACCTAAGGAAACCAGAAAGTGAGATATAGTAAAATATTACTGTGAGGAAAAAATATAATAAAAGATTTTTTCCATGAAATAAATGAAAAAAATCTGCTAATGGAACTTTTTTTTTATTACCCTTGTGACATTTTTAAAATAAGTTGTTATTGCCCTTTTAAGTCTAATTAAATAATAAAATTGAGCGACAAACACTCATATTTAGTAGGGCTGGATTGATCAAACGTAATAGATTAGTTTAATAGGTCAATAATCGGTCCATAACAATAGAAATAGGTTTAAGGCATAATGCTAAAGTCCGCTAGCTTGATGCTAACATCTGATGGGATTTCCCATAGGACAGCTAATGCTAACGCTCAACAGAAATATACAGCTCTGACTAAATGAACATCTTTATGAACTCACAGGCATGAATTTTTCCAAAATTATTTAAGGAAATATTTTTTCTTAAAGTCACCATTTGTGATCTAAATCACAGTTTTTTGCTCATATTTTATTTTTCTTCTGGAATACGGTGCAAATATAGCGCTATCGCCACCTAGTGGCCAAACGGAAGCTTCCTCCAGGAGAAGCAGAACAATGTTTACAATGTTAATGATCTGAACATTTTTGTTAGAACTTCTTCGTTATGTAACACTGTATGCTATTAACAATCTTATTATTTAACTAATAAATTTTACATTATGTGAACTGTATCAGATTAATATGAAAATCTTCAAAACATCTACATAGATTATTAATCTAAACAAATGTCTAAATGTGTAAACTGTGCAAACTCAAAATTGAATTGAATTAAATTGAGAGAAACGAAAGAATCAAATCAATCTAGGCTCTGCAGAAATGAATCAAATAGATTCCTGAAATTAGCCCTAATGTTTAGCTCTATTTCTTTGGTTATTAGAAATATTATGACTTAAAATAACCATGTTTGCTCAAAAATAGCTTTACGTTTTTATATTATACATTTTCCCTCCTATTTTAAGCAACAGTCCAACTATACTTATTTCTAGACCATAATCAGTTTAAAGTGTGACTAGAATGACCAATTTTAGTATCAATTTGATTAAAAATTATATTAAATTAACACAAAAATGGTCTCATTAGAGATATTGCTTAAAATAAGTGTGATAAAATATTTTAAGTAGAAACTATGGATTTTTTTAGTGTGGCTCATTCTCCATATTTTCTATTATAAAGTGAGGTGATCAATAATGAAGAGGAGAGGCCTTCATCTGCTCAGTGGAGGAGAGGAAGTCATTCTGCTTTAGCATGTCTGCTCAGGCTCAGGGGCCTGCCATCTCTGTATCCTTCCACAGCGATAAAAGGTCATTTGAGAGGAGATGTGTCCCTTTTTTTTTTTTTTCTCATAATGCCTGCAGAACACTTTTTTTCTCCCCCCTTCTTCTAGTTCACTTCCCCCTGCTCCTCCTTACATACGGTTTCCGCTTCTGCCCTGTACAGAAGGTCGCCCGCCGTCTCATTAGCCGATGCTCACATGCAAAACACACGCATGCAGCCGTGCACGTATGTCGGTGCGTTCTGGGGAACCCAGACCAGAAGTGGTAATCCAATAGAGCTGGCTGCACAAGTGAGATAACGAGATGCTTATTCGCACTAAGCTCTGGCTCAAAAACGCCACAATGATATTTCAGTGCGAGACAGGCAATCTGCAAATTGGTCTGTGGTATTTTTGCACAAACAGCTGTAGAGCCTGACAGGGGCTTTCATTTTCTTTGACTCACCCTTTTCCTCTCATCTCCAGCATGGCTCTTTATCCCTCCACTGCTGTAGTTATTTCTTTTTCCTTCTCTATTTCTACTCACAAGTACTATTTTTAACACCCGTCATTGTTCCCGTTTATTTTAGGCACATAATCATATTAGGGTTTAGGCTTATTGTCTTTCTGCACAACACTTTTATTTTTGTTGCAACTTGCAGAAATAAATGTCCAGATATAAGCAACACTAATATGTAGCTTTTATTTTCCATTATTATTGGAAAAGATGCAAGTTAACAGAGGGATGATTATGTATGCATAATTCATTTTTCTTTTCATTTCCTTCCGATAGGTTGCCAATTTTGTCAAATGTTCTGTATTTTTCTTTTTTTCTTTACACATTTGACATGAACTATTTCTGTCCACGTTTCACTGTCTTTCTTAAAAAAAAGAAAAGAAAAAGGTTAAGAATATAAAAATAGCCTCAGATGAAAAACAAAAGAGAATATATTATTTAGTGGAAGTATTTCATGAATAAAGACAAAGGGGAAAATGAGGAAACCAATGATTTAAAAAGTAGGTCATCTTGTTTTTCTGCATAGAGAAAGCAGCATGTCATTAAAACATTATTTTCTTTTTTGTATATTTTTGCGCAAATGGGAGGAAATATGTCAGCAGCAATTATGGAGAAACAACTTTCCAACATATCTCAGAGTCAAAACACTGTACAAAATGTAACAGTAAAAATGTAACTAAATAACTGTTAAACACGGTGGTGGAAGGGTAGTTATATGGGCTTGTTCTAACAGCTCAACTAGTTTTTACATTATGTTCTATTTCTGACCTGATAGATAAAATGTGCCTGGTCAGTCATGAAGGACAGACACACGGAAATCCTCCAATATTTGAGGTTTTATTGAAAATATCAACCTTTCATTTGAGCACATATTATTCTATTTTGCTTGATGTTATTCGAGCACAAAAACTGATGGAAGTTCATGTTGGACACACGTAACAGGCACAGCCAACACGTTGCTGCATGTTGGCTGCAAATCTCTTAACTTCCCCCAAGGCTACTTACATGTAGTTGTTGCAATAAGAGGTATTTGTTGTTTTTCGGGGCATTTTAAGGGGTAATTGTAAAAAAAGGAATGTTTTTCATAGGATTTTTTTTTTTATGGTTAATTATTTTTATCCTTGTTTACCTTTATTATCCCACAGGGATCAGACACGGTTATGAGCAAAAGAAAAGGGGAGCTAAGTCAGAAAATAACGCAACATTTATTAGTTTTTCTTTGTTGTAAGACACGCTGAAATTGTCTGACTTTAGCTCTTTTAGTGATTTTGTGAACACGGAAATGTAAGGAATAACTGGGCAGAAAAGATCTTCTGCAGCTCTACGTTTCATCCCCGTCGTGGAAAGCTAGCGGTAGCATTAGCATAAATTAGAAGAATAAAATCTTAATTACCTTCATAATTAAACAAGCAGCATTCACTGAAGTACTTCCAATCTTCCTCTAACTAGGACCGGGTTGTCAGAGAGAAATGATCCACGACTCGTTTAATATCGTCCATATGATTTTGGGGAAGCAGCTGTGGTGCTCTGCAAGCAGAACTTGTGACATTTGATCTAAGAGGGAAAAACGAATACAACCAGGTAGAACATTTATAAAATAAATATTGTACAAATTTCGTTTACAACTGGTTACTTTTTATTATTTACATAAAATTGCTGTAAACAACGTTCAGCAGTCAGCTTTCCGTTCTAAGCCAGACATATAACCTTACATAATCTTATTGAGTATGTTAATAAACCTTATTCGGCTTATTGGGCTAATAAATGTCTTTTAACACCCTATAAACACATTAATAAATGTGCTAATAAAGCTTCTTAAGGAATCTTATTAGAAAGTGTTACTGAAATATTTCGTGTCAGCATAATTCAAGAAATTACATGTGGAGTTCCCCAAGGCTCCATCCTGGGGCCACTTCTAATTAACATCTACATGCTACCATTGGCCCAGATCATAAAGAACAACTTTATTTTCTATAGCTAGGTAAATGACACACAGATGTATATTAGATTGACACCAGGAGGCTAAGGTCCTGTACGGACTCTTGGTAAACGCATTGAGGAAATGAATGACTGATAAACTCATTCAGGCAGTCAGCCTACTATCAACTCAAAAATATCTCAAGGATTAAAGATCTGATATCAAAGCAAGACCTAGAAAAACTAGCGCATGTGTTCATTGTACTCTGAATCATCTTTGAACAACAAATGTGCTATACAAACTTGTCTTGTCTATATTTTTGATTGACACAAGTATTGAAGTCCATGTTATATAGGAGTCTCAAAATCTCACAAAACACTAAACTGCATGCCCACTGTCTCATTACCTAAGAATAATTCACAGAACTTAAAAAATGTGCAAGAACATGACTTACCTGGATGAATCAAGAGTGAAACATACTGACAGTTTTAATGCATTTCACTTTAAATATTTCCAAGAGGCTTTATTTAAAAGTCAATGGGGGAATTTCAAGGCTGATAAAGATGGAGGAGAGACTTGGATTTTCGAGTCAGCTTGTTAATCCACTTTTCAAAAGGAATTATAAATAGGCCAACTTATTATAAAAGACACTCTGGAGTGGCTCTGTCTTGCAGCTGCATTACATAAAATCGGATGAATTGAGCATCTCCAGCAGCAGAAGGGAACGCATGAGAGAAACACAGGAGAGGGGAAGATGCTGCCTTTGGCACAGATGGGGAACCAGCAGCTTCATGCCCGTCTCATTACTTCTAACATATGATTTGTTTTAATTCACGCTTTGAGCTGCTTCTTTATTTACATGACAAAAAATAGGCAAAGCCTTTGGTCCTACAACACCCTCTAGTGGTAGGGTTTTGAACAACAGTGATGACGGGGTTTCCAACTTCAGCTGGTTTATTTGAAGCACAAACTCAACTGACTTTCTATAAATATACTGAACAAAAACAATAAGTTAGTTTCTTCACATTTTTCAGGAGTTTTGAGCTCGTGACGTCACGACCGCTGAGCACCGCCCTCCACCATGCACAAAATGCTGCCGACGAGGCGTTTAATGTCATCGTGAGTGTCAGGATGTGCAGCCAGGGCTTTCAGGAGTTCAGTCACGCCGTCCTTCTCCAGCATGCTACTGTAATGTGAAGCTAAAAGGTGGAGAAACGGAGAGATGAGGATTAAAGGAGGCTCCGTACGTTTTTCAGCACGCAAAAACTAAATCCCACTTCCAACGATTTCAGTAATTTTGGTATCCAAATGTTCAGCTCGTTCAAATCATTACTGCTTGTACTCTTGGTATTCATTAACTTTATAGTTTTTGAAATATTAAGCAAAATATGTCCCATAAAAAATGAAAAAGAAATTGCTCAAATCCTTCAAAAACTTTGAAACTTGTGAACTTCTGCATATCCTTTCAGCTATTCAAATTTTAAGATGTTCAGTTATTACTGGGTTTTTCGGGGGTAATTTATAGTTTAGCTAATGTTTTAGTAACATGCTAGCTGTTTTGTCAAAATTTGCCTTTTTTAGAGTTCTTAAGGCAAATTTGGAGTTTTGCTAATATTTTAGTAACATGCTAGCTTTATGGACAAAATTAGACATTTTTAAGTTTTTAAGATAATTTGGAGTTTAGCTGATATTGTTAGCATTATGCTAGCAGTTCTGTCAAAATGAGACGTTTTTAGAGTTCTTTAGGCAAATTTGAAGTTTAGCTAATATTTTAGTAACATGTTAGCTGTTCTGTTAAAATTAGACCTGTTATTGTTTAGGCAAATCTTGTGACTAGCTAATATTTTAGCATTATCAGGCTATTTATGCAAAATTAGACTTTTTTTGGCTAATTTGGCATTTAGCTAATATTTTGGCAAGCTTTCAGCTTTAGCGTCTTCAGCTATCAGCACTAGCATCTTTAGCAGCAACATTCAGCTTACAGCATTCATTCACACTTGCATTATTGCAGATAATGCTTTATATCTAGTTAAAGTCGTTTTGCGTGAGTGGATTGCATGCAGAGTGAGGTTCTTTGCAGCATCTTACTGTTTTGACTGCAGACCAGATGTATGGCCCAGACTGCCCACAGCTGCACTCCTGACGGCTGGTGAGTCAGCAGCAGGGGGCTAAACGGACAGAAAGACCTAAACGAAATGACAGAAAACACATTTTTAATCAGAACTTGAAAATTTGTAGTTTTATCATTTTTCTTTAATTAGACTACTGGTTTGTATTTTTTTTATGTTTTTTGCTTTAATCCTGCAACGTTTTAGATGCATTTGCTGCACCTTCTGTGCAACATTTGTCACAGAGAGAAATGTTGCATAAGAACAGAGATCAGAGGATATATAATTTACAGCACACAATTCAAAGAGGGCTTATGTAACACACACTGAGCAGGCACAAAGTTGTGCTTTCCTCTCACCGGTAAGACACCATCTCCCTCTCGAGATGCGGCCAAGTTATAATCGACTCGTGCTGTAGACAAAAAGGAAGAAACACGTTCAAAAAGCTGGATTTTACTGTATTATCTGACAAACTAAAACACACGCACACACCAGCTGCTTTAGGATAGCCTCCCGGAGCTCTTGGTCCAAGGTCCAGGCCTCTGCTCTGGAGGTGAGATGCGCCAGAATCCCTCCTGCAAAGTAACGCACCCCCACCTCCACCTGGGTGTCCTTTAGGAGGATGAGGATGTGCTCCAGCAGATCTTCATCCATCAGATCTGCCTGCAGCTCCTTCACCTCTGCTATGTTGTTCTGAAAGGAAGTAAAAAAGTAAAAAAAAAAACAGAATACAACCAACAGCATCCACATCTTTACTCACCAAAAGACCGAGTATTTTCTGCTGAATTGTTGGTTCGTTGTAATAGGACTGATGGATAAAAACAGAAATAAAGCATTTGGGTGCAATTTTTTGGTTTTCTTTATTTTATTTTTTTGAGTTTCCAACCTCCAGTACTTCCTCGTATAGCTCCAAGCCTTGGCACTGGATGAAGCTGCGTGCCGCTGAGGGCATCTCATCAGTCAGGTTCCACAGAGCGCTGAGGGCAAACTTCAGAGTGGAGTCCACAACTCCCACCATGGCTTTCTGCTGCACGATCGCCAGCAGCTGCTACAAACTCAGAGGAGAGAACAAGAAAGGAACGTCACCGTTAGAAGAATAAAAGACGCTGATGCAAATCAAAGTCTGTGTGAGGCAATAGATTTGATTGATTCATGTTCCTCTGGATGTCACCAAATAGGTATAATATTGTCAAACTTTTCCAAAAATGGGGCTAATACATCTGTCCATTGGTGGAGAAACCAAAACTGAATTCAAAAGGTTGAATATTAAGTTTAGAAACAAATGTAAAGGCCAAATTGAAACTGATAAACTGGTGTTGAAACTGCAAAAAAGTTGAATATAACCATGTATTTTTTCAGTTTCAAATGTTTTGTTCTTAGGCTTCAAAACACAAACTTTCACTTTAAAATACTTTCAATGCAAAAGATTGTCATCAAAGCACCTTTTTTCAGTCTCTTTTCTTCTTTTTTTTTAGTGAAACAGGAAAAAAATTGAAAGCGAAAAATGGAAAAAATATTAAGAATCAGAAAATCACTGCGGAATTCATCAGCTTTAGCTCCAATACATTTCAAACCAAACTCAAAGGAAAGCTAAAGTGCTGGATCCAACAGAAATAAACATCACCTATGGCAGTTTTGATGTTTCGCTGATGATTTTCAGTGTCATTTTAAATACTTTTTTAAACTGTATTCTGCATCCTAACTGGCTCTGTCTTGACCTTGTTAATCAATCTCCTCCTTGCTATGTCTCTCATACCAAATGTGTTCAAATCTACATAAATCTTTAATCGCAATCACATCTTTGTTTATATTCCATAATAATGGACTTATTTTGCCAACATTTTTGAACTCAGAGTTTAAACAAGAGAAAAGTGTGAACATGATCATGTTTGTCTGAGAAAAGTGTGTAGAGTGAGGAGGTTTACAACCTTAAAACATCTATAAACCCAATTTGTGGGTTTCACCCATTGCATATTATTTTTAGAACATAACCCCTGTGATAAATGAGGGAACGTTGATTCTGCGGAGAATTAGACCTAAAAAATAAAGTTCAGACTTCAAACAGGAAGTGTGAGTGAACAGCAAACGAGCACAAAGGGATTTGGTGTAAACAACAAAAAACACTAACAGGGTTTTTGCATTTTTATCATCGTTTTGACTGATTTTTTTACTTAGATAAGGAGCAGACTCTAAAACTGTATGGAATGCAAAACAGAGATTTGGTTCTTTCAAAAGAGATAAGTTAAGGTGAGTTTGCAAGCTTTTAAAAGTAATTCTCACAGTTTTTGTCCGTTTTTTGTGTTATTTCCAGTTTTGTCGTTTTATTGCATGTGTAGAAGTGTTGTGTTTTGGATGCAAAAAGTAATTTTTCTGAAGAAACCTACTAGAAAATATACAAATTTAACACATTTTGTACCATTTAAAGCTTTGACTTTTGATAAATTTGCTAAAATACTATAAATTTAAAGCAGAAATGTCCTAAGATTGTTTTAATTTGATTTAATTGTTTTAATCTGACGTACCTTCATAAAGACAACATCCTGGCTGAGCTTCCCCGTCTCTTCTTTGGACAACTAAAACAAAATCAAAGTAATGAATTCATGAGTTTTCCTTCATTACTAAAACCCCAAGTGAATCAAAAACTGGTCTCCACCTTTGCCACCAGAATGGAGATGACAGCCACGGCCATCCTCTGCAAGGTGGCGTCCTCGTGGTTGCTCAGCCAGTTGATCACCAGCATGGCCGCCAAATACCTGCATCAGACACAAAGGACGTGAAGATTCACTGAGCGGTTCCCAAATATGCTCCGAAGCAAACACTGACCGGTCAAAGGGAATGTCTTGAAGGATGTAGTCACTGCAGAGCGCCAGGAGACAGTTCTTCTGCACCTAGTGGGACGTTTAGACATTTTGTTTGTTTGTTTTCTTTGTAGACCACAAACGCAGACAGGACATCTCTCAACCTGCTGGTGGTTGGGGAAGGTTTTCATGGCGTGCAGGAGCTGGGCGATGGCGGAGCTGATCAGGGTCACGGGCATGGCCTCCGCCAGGTCCTGCGTGGTTAGGTTGAACACGCACGCCGTGGCTACAAGGTGGACCTGTAGGGAGGACGGGTGGCTCTTCATGGCGCCGAGCACCAGCTGTAAAGAAAAAAAAAAAAACACAAAATAGACAAAAGTTAAAATATGATTACTGAAATAACCTACTGCGAGGATTGGATAAAAGTTACACATTTTATTGTTTTATAGAAAACTCTTAAAAAAGAGTTTCATCTGAGTGATGTTTTCTCCATCTTATCTTTCAGCTGATTGTATCTGTAAGCGGGTAGAAAGGAAAAAAAAAAACCCGGATCTAGTCAAGAATTCCAGGCCGTCTCAGTTGTATTTTTCATGTCATGACTTGCAAGCAGTTTTCAGAAACTCTAACCATTTATAATGAGGATGAAAGCCTGTCTGGGATTTTCTTTCCATTTTCACAGAATATATAATCATCTGTGGCTTTCAAAAAGAATTCAGAAGTTTATTTCTCTGATTGTTCTATGTGTCTAAATCCAATCTGGATTAGCTTTAAAACACAGAATTAACCAAAAATCACTGTTTGTTATGATAATAAAGTTTTTTAGTTTGATTTGTGATCAGCATAGTTTATATAAAAGGTGATGTTTAAGTGTTCCTTTATTTTAAGATTTTAGTGAGGAATCCATGAATTCAGCACAAAAAAACCTCTCGTTTGTAATGGGCGTCCAATCTGCTGCTCTCATTTGCCACCATTTCAAAGTCTTCTGCCCCCTCCTCCATAAATAAAATGTTCTAGCTTTATCAATACTACAGATCATAACTAGGAAAGTTCCATTACCTGCCTTTTGCTGAATGTGGTCGCTCTTGAAGACTGCTATGTTGAATAATGCCCTGAACGTGCTGAACGTTTTGACATCAAACTTACATAGATTTTAAAAGTGCACAAAGCATTTGAAAAATTTCTTGGGAGAAAAAAAAAAAAAAAATCTCAAAAATTGGATAAAAAAATGTTAAAATGCGTAAAATGTTTGAATACCGAAATTACAAGCATGAATCTCCTAAATGTTTTGACAACAAACTCGCATAGGTTTTAAAGGGGCAAAAAGATTTTGAAAAAATTCTTGAGAAAAAAAAAACGCAAAATTGCGTAACATTTTAAAATGCGTAAAACTCTTTAAATGATGGATGAGACTGAAGTCGGTGTCTGATTTGTTTAGTTTTCACTTTGACAGTTATGTGTTAAGGGAAAATCTATATCATATTTTAATGGTTCCTACTTGAAATCTAGCTTACAAATAGAGTTTATAGAAGCTGCAGCGATTTTTTACTGATAATAAGGATAAATTTGATCCTTAAAAGTTAAGGGAAAAAAAAAGGAATCGTACAATGACTTGCAGTCGGTCTGTGAAAATGTTGTCTGACATTAAAATACTTTAAAATACAACTTTAAAATAAAGAATCAAATTTATCTTTATGCATATCTTCATGGTCCTACAGAGAAGAGGAGGCAGCTGCAGCCGTGGCCGCTCGTGTCTGACCCCGACCCTGTGTCTGACGTTTCTGCGGCTCTACCAGAGACATGTGGGGTGAAAGCCATCAGTGAACACCTTCAGCGTGTCTGGCTGAGCTCTGTCCGCATCCGTGGTTAGTCTGTAGAGGTGGAGGAGGGCCTTCTGTACGAAACACTCGCGCTCTGTGTACCTCCCCAGAGCCTCGCACACCTGGTTCTCATTAGCCTCTCCAGTTACCTGAACACACACACACACACACACCCACACACACACACACAGCAGTCAAAGAGACAATAAATACAGTGGGCATATTCAGCAAGTGTTCAAACTGAGCCTGAGGTCAAACATAAATGAGAAACTCATGCAGGAATCAAGCTCACGTTTCCCCCACTGGGATTCTCTGATGTCTCAAAGATAACAAGACTGCAGCCAGAGGCCGGTCACTCACTTTCAGGTTTCTCTGCGCAGTCAGGACGTGGCTAGAGCTGAGGCCGGTGTCCAGGAGGCCCAAAAAGAGCAGCCCGCGCCTGGACTCCACAAAGGCCGCCAGCGCGGCTTCGCTGATCGTCTTCCACCCCGACAGGTCCAACGAAACCAGCGAGGGCAGAATCTGGGAGCTCCCTTCCAGGAGCTGCCGCGCCACCTCGTCTCCGTCCCTCCCGTCCAGGTCGTCGGCACCGAAGTGGTCATCCGAAAAGTCCAGATGGCGGAGGGCGTCGAGCTGGCTCAAAACGAAAAACAACCTGGACGGAGACATGTTCAGCTGCCGCAGCCTGTGAGCGATGAGAGATCTCAGAGAGTTTTTACACTGGAGGAGAGCGGAGAGCTTTGAGATGGGAGTGCAGGAGATATCCAGACTCTCCAGGTGGGGGAGCGAGCAGACGTCCTCCAGGATGTCATCAGTTAGATCCGTGCTGGCGAGGTGGAGCGTCTTCAGCCCTCGCAGGGAGCTGAAGCCAACACAGCCGTCCTCCAAAGACCCCCAGTCCAGGTGTAATCCGCTCAGCGACAACTTCTGCAGGTTGAGTCTGCACGCAGGGCTGGAAACCAGACCAGACACCACGCTGGCTCCCGTCAGGCCCTCCGAGGCCCAGGAGGCGTCTAGTTCCAGGAGCCGGTGAGGGCAGAGGGCCAAGCGGAAAGCCTCGGCGGACATCACACAGCGGCGGATGGAGGCTCGGCGCAGACGGAGCTCCTTAGAGTCTCGGAAAATCCCGACGGTGGCGTCGTTCAGCATTGCTTATGAAGAGAAGCACAAAGAGAGATAATGACCTGCATATAAACATTCAAATGTTCCTTCCACTGTAGAAATCATGTAAAACTATTTGCTCCATTAACTGAACTGAAAGAAGGAGGCCTTCTAAATGAATCTCAGGATGAGATGAGCGGGATTTATCGATTTAAATTGAGAAATCTATTTAAAAAAAATTTTCTTAGGTTAATTTGCCGTTTAGCTAATATTTTAGCAGGCTATCAGCTTCAGTGATTTCAGCTATCAGCTTCAGCGTTATTAGCTATCAATTTCAGCATTTTCAGCACTAGCATCTTCAGCGGCCACATTCATCTTACAGCATTTACACTAGCATTATTGCAGGTAGTGCTAAATATTTAGTCCATAACTATGTTAAGAAGTTCTCATCTACTATCAAAATATCATCTCTGTTGCTGTTATTAATGGGTGCTGTGTTTCTTCCTGGCGTACCTTTGGATGCCATGGCCTGCAGCAGTCTGTCGGCCAGCTCCGGGGGGAACAGAGGGGCCCAGATGAGGCTCATGGAGCCGTCTGCTCTCTTGCTGCACAAAGCCTCTAGACTGCAGCACACCTGAGCCAGGCAGAGGTCACACAGCGCCTGGGGGCCCTCCGGATCCTGCAGTCCACACCACAGACAGACAGAAAGAGAGAAAGGAGCAGCTCTTTATATGAGCAATCCCCTCAAAAAGATCATGAACTATATATCAATCAATTCCAAATGTTTTTGTTCAAGTGGAACAGATGGAAGTATTAGGCGATCAGCAAGATACCTCCAGTGAAGGAAGGGTTCTGCAAGTGGTGACTACAGACACCTCATGTTTTCTGGTTAATGTTGTGGTGACTTTTGAATGCTGAAAGTGTTGTTACTCCAGTTGTACCATGAGATGGCGCCTACAATCCTCTTGGGAGACAATATTGGCCCGGGTTCCTCCTAATGCAAGACAGTACTAGACTTCATGTGGCTGGAGTATGTCAGCAGTTTCTGCTAGACCAAGTGTCTGTACTCTATGGCTCCAGATCCACATGTGGCTCTTTTATCTCTCCATGGTGGCTCCTTGGGCAAACA
>NC_050528.1:24665715-24665890 GCF_002922805.2 Oryzias melastigma
TGTTTGAGCTTCTTTCGAACACACAGAAAAATAAAAAAAAATAATATTTTGAGAGAAAGTCCCTTTCGTATTTTTTGCTTTTGTTCATGCCAAAAAATAAGCATAATTCTTACTTATTTTTAAAAAAAGAAGGTAATGAATGCAAATCCAAATATCTTAAAAGCTAAAGTAAGAC
>NC_050528.1:24666018-24667281 GCF_002922805.2 Oryzias melastigma
GTAAAACTTTAATTTGTTGACGGTCCCTAACTACACCCAGAGCGAATGTCTGTCGAATATCCAATATCCAACTAACTTCACCTCGGTTAATTAAAGCTGGATCAGCCTGTAGTGTGTCTTTCCACATTTAGACCTTCATAGGTTAATAAATGTAACTTAAATTCAATTTTTTATGCTAATATGTCAAAAATAAAGCTTTTAAAGAGAATATTTCATTCGTTCAGGCATGGGCTGTGCTTCTTTAAGTGACATGACCCAGGAAAAATACAGTCATGTTTGCATATCATCAGTTTTTGAGCACATAAAGAGAGCGTCCTCCTGCTGGGGATCAACAGATCAACCGTGATACGGGCTCTCAGATCACAGGAGGCTAAATTTAGACGAACCACCGCACCGACTAAAGCCCTTTAAATCACCTAATCCAGACGGGGCAAAGTGAAGCAAAACAAACGAACCTTCTGCGTGTTTACCGCCCGAACTACCGCTGGGGAAAACAAGACTTCATGTCAAATAGGGGGAGGGGGACTTACCATGCTGGAAAAGTGAAAAGTCGGCCCAAAAAATATAATAAATAACTTAAAACATCATTCAGTTACTTTTTAATTGAATTTAAAAGAAATTGTTTCATTGTTGAACTTCTCGGTGACTTTTCTGTCTGGAAAAGAAACAAAAAGTAGCAATAGTAGGTTCCTCTCTTCAGGATTGCAGTAAAGCGCTCGTGGTTGTCGAGCGTCCAAAAACGTCACTGACTTGCTCGCGATTGGCTAGAAGATGTGACGTCATCAACCGACATCGGCAGGAAAAGTGGAGTTTTTAATTTTTTTATTTTTTATTAAAAACTTCAAAACATTAAACTCAGAACCATATGGACAGAACAGATAGACGTAAAAAAGCAAAAAATACAATCAAACACGATATAAATATTAATAAAAATCAATAAATATATAAATAATATATACATAAATAATATAATATTTAGAAATAAATGTAATATAATAAATATATATAAACAATACAATAATGAAAAATAATAATATAATAAATAGGTTTTCATACAACTTGCTATCTTCAATAAAAAATGCTCTCTGGCATTTTGTTTTTCATAAAGTTAGTGATTTGAAATTTAAAGAAATCTCTTAACAGAATGTGTTAAATATAAATAGACTTTAGGAACCTGCTCTTGTCAATGAAAAATGTTCCAGATATTCCAGCTCAAACACTGAATAACAAATCAAATAAGTTATCACCAGAAACCACTCCAAC
>NC_050528.1:24667325-24695445 GCF_002922805.2 Oryzias melastigma
CTGGCACTGCTGGGCAGCCCCGCCCACTCCTATTTAAAGGGGCCTTAATGGAAGAGCCACACCCTACAGGTGTCACCCATCACACTTGCATGGATAAACTGCATTAATTTGTGGTTTTACTGTTTTGTAAGAAGTAAAATAAATAAATAAAATAAATACGATAAGCAAAAAAGTGTCAAAGTAGCTCTTCAACATAAGTTTGTTTCTAGAAGAAAAATAATGGAGAAAAAAAAAACATATACAGTCGTCTGCGAAAAAAAAAAGCTTGTCCCAAGGAGAGAATGATCCTCCTGGCGTCGTTGTTGTTGTTCGGGTCAAACAAGTTTTCAAGCTCAGTAACTACATTTACTTTGGTGTGCTATCTTCTTCTTTTTTTTTTGGTCATTGCTATCCCATAAATGTGCATAACATCAATTTCATTAATGATTTTACAGTAAAATAATTTGAGTAAATGTTATGTTTTCTCTACTGGCACGGCTGTTTGTTAATATAATAATAATAATAATGTTATTATTAGTATTTGTATTATTATTAACATGAATTGCAATATAACTTGTTTTATATTTATAAAAAAAGTTTATGATCATACTGGAATGGCATCTAAAACTATTGAACATTTTTTTTTCTTATCTTTACTTTTCTTTTTAGGCTGATTTTAAAATTTTTGGTTATTTTTTGTGTTATTGTTGCTAATATATATATATATATATATATATATATATATATATATATATATATATATATATATATATATATATATAGTTTTAATCTGTACCTTCTACAGTCCCTGAAAATGTTTTGAAAGGAGCTTTAAATGAAATACACTAGTGTCAATAATATTATCTAAAGTAATTCAAAGACATAAACAGTCTATCTTTGATTGACAATTTTATTATACAAAGGAGAGACTTTTTATACATCTGTGCTAAAAACAGTGGTTTATTCCATGACATGACAAAACATTTTGCGCAAATTTTCCCCAAATCTTTCAAATTCTCTTATAAATTTTAAATTTCTTTGAGCAGATATGGTGATTTATGTCTTTTTAGTGTGACTGCTGGTGTGCATGGTTGAGCTACCAGACAGGGAATTTCTCTCTGCAGAGATTAATAAAGTATCTATCTATCTATCTATCTATCTATCTATCTATCTATCTATCTATCTATCTATCTATCTATCTATCTATCTATCTATCTATTTAACTAACACACATAAAACCTTTTGTTTGCTTGTTGTTTTTCTGGCTTTTTTATGTATTCATTTTACATTTCCAGCAATAGCAAAGGAGAAATTAGGCAGTAAAGTAGTTTAGCCACAAGGAGGGGCCAACAGGACATGATAGATTTGAATTTCCAGCAAAGTTCTTTATTGAAAAAAAGAAATTCAGCAAAATATGATGAAATAATCCCAAAACGAATAATTACTTTAACTGTACAGTCTCGATCATGGTTAGAGAGTTTCTACAATGGCTCCAAATTGAATAGGAAGCTGGACTCAGGTGAAGTTAAACTGATCAAAGCAAAGGACCTGGCTTCCAGTAACATGATATCAGACTATGACCATGTTAGATGGAAGCTCTGTTTTGTTCTTAAAGAATGTGACCTGCAGGGAAAAAGGTCAACGTTTGATGAAACGAAATCATCTTTTTTTTTTCTTTTTTTGCGCTCATATGCGTGCAAGCATCTAATGACGTCCTCATACACGTCTGCACCCCACAGTAAACACAGACAAAAAGCTTGATTTTCCAGAAAACGGTTGATCTGTCAACCACTCACATGCCCTACAAACTCCCTCTGAAACATTTGGCCGACGGCAGCTCTTTTGTCAGCAAAAACCCTGCAAACACCGTCCTCATAACCAAATAAACACAGCTGCCAACAGCTCTTGGGTTGCATTGAGACCCACACATCCCTCACTTGGCGTAAACAACCTCAGCCAAAGCATTCCTCCTATTATTTTTCTAAAGCTACTGCATCCTCAGTTATTAGATTAGAGGTGATAGGAAACAGATTGGAGAGGGAGGAGAAAAAAAAAGTCAAATAAATGAAGCAGGCTGGTTATGGAGTGAGAAATCTGCCTGTAAGACATTTTCCGTTAGCGGGAGACAAATGAATATCATAAACAAGATTCTTTTTTAGAGGATAAAAGGATGACAGAGAGCAGTGGGTGACTTCTTTATTTCTAAAAAAATAAATAAATAAAAAATACACCAGAGGAGAAGGCAAGCAAGAAAATCACCCCATCAGCCTCCCTCTTTTTCTGCACGGACCACCCTCCACCGTTCCCCACCAGAGGAGAGCGTCTGCTGGTGCCACAGCTGGAAGGAGCGGGCCTTCACTCTCTCAATGAAAGCAGAGGAGGACTGAGCGTCAGGAGAATGGAGGGCACAAGCCTGCGGTGGGAGCAAAACTGAGTTGCAGCGTGGAAAGCTGAACCCACTGACAAAGGTGAGAGTTATTTCCTATCCTTATAATAAACTCTAAAATCCTTAGTACCTTTATTAAATGGTCAAATTTAATATGTTTGTGACTACACCACTCTGGTTTCATCTTTTAAGCGTGCTGCCAAGAAATAGTCTGTGACGTCCGATCGCCTTGTATACAGCCTTTGTGTTTTGTTGCCTCCTCAGGAGACAGGTCTGATACTTGTTGGACTCAGTCGTGTGATAATTGGTACAGTGTGGGATCTACAAAGCCAAAAGTCTCAAAAACTGTGTTGGTGGTGAATTAACTGGAACTTTTGAGTCAAAATGATTTTTTTTAATGAGGAAGAAGCAGTGCTGGTTATTTCTGGTTGGAAATGATATATAAAAAGATAAAATATTTAAAGTTGAGTATGATGAAGAGCAGAAAAGGTTATAGCTGTGGATGAGGTTTACGGCTCTGACTGAGGAGCCTCTATGTAAACACTGTCACTCCTGTCTGGGCGGAGCCTAGGAGATTCATATTGCGAGGGCTGGAGTCATGCAGTCGTGCCAGCTGTTGATGACCTGCGACTGAAGCAACAAAAAAAGCACAAAAAGTGTCTTAAATTTGAGATCAAATCATATATATGCAGCATATCTTCAGGAACACACCTCATTTGGCTTACATACCTGTTTCCTAGAGTCTTAAACTTAAAGGGATGATTTATGATGAGTGAAAATTTATAAAAGTATACCGTTTAAATCAAAGTGATCTGTTCCATTGAAAAAAAGAGGGAAACTCTCAACAGAATGCCAAAACGAGACCACAGAAAGGATTTAAAGCTGCCGCTGTGGTTACACTGACATCACTTATTTCTGGTTCTTTGGCATTTTTGTGAAACTCTTGATGGATTTGTCCCCAAAAAGTGTCATAAGTTTTAAACTTACTCTATCATCAGCTCTAACTTCCAGTTTCGTCGACTGCTGAAACCCATGTGAAGCTGGCTTGCCGCTCGCAGTTCCACCTCAACAGCCTGACTGTGTCGCCTGAGCATAAAAAGAGGGCTCCTTCTTTAAGCGTGCACCGTCTCCACTTCATTTAGTGTCATGTCAAAAGCAATAACACCAAACGCTGCCTCTCCCCCCTCAAAAAAAATGGAAAATAACTCAGAGGGTTTTTTCTGCAGAAACTGAAGAGATGTTTTGGAATATGGAAGAGAAATAACTTAACCTCTCTGCAAAGTTTAAAGATCTACACTCATGAAAACTGTGTCTTGAACATGTACTTGTGGCATTTGTCTTATGATGGAGGACAAATATTTAGAAAGTTAAGATTAAAATGGCAGTTTCTTTATAAAATCGCTGTGAATCCTGTTTGAAAAGGAGTTTTGTGACGTAGAAACTTGTGATGTAGAAAGTACGCTGGGCGGGCCACAAGCTCCGTGCTCCACTAAATTTTGAGGCACCCACTTGTAGACGACTGGATTCATGCGTGTCTTCATTCTCCTGGTCTGAGCTGACATCTGGCTCCAAACTGGATGGCTGGAGAGCTGCAATATGGATCACCATTTTTGTTGCACTGGTAATGATAGGCTGGGCTGTCAACTCAACTGCTGCTGCTCTGCAGAAGCTATGTCCTAAAAAACAACAAAGGGCTTTGATTTTGGCGAAAACTGACCAACATAATATTAAAAATACGTTGGAATTACTTAAAAAGTAGATCAAAAGATGATTGGAATTGGTCTTTAATGAAACATTTTATGATTCTCACATCTACAAATAATAAAACAGTGCTTAAAAACATGTTACTGCTCAAAATCATAGAAGCCAACATGTTTTCTAACCAGCTGCTATTGAAGCTTATTATTGGCTAAACACACCTGATCCAGGTAATCAACAGCAGATGAGACAGGATTCTGGAAAACCAGCAGGATGCCGGTCCTCGAGGCCTGGAGAGTAACACATCTGCTTTAAGGATTTCCACAAACATGTAGCAAACGCTTTGTCGTCTTTCTAGATCAACTAGCAGTAAATTCAATTTGGGAAATTTCCTTAAAGTCTTAATTTGATTAATGACACTGTAGTCTATTTTTATGCTCCAAGTTTTCACAAACGGTCCAATAACATGTATTTTGCTTTGAAATTCATTTCATTTACTAAGGTGCCAGCTCTAAACAAAGGTCATCTCAAGGTCATATGTCAAAAAGAATCAAATCAAGCTTTAATAATTACAACTAAATTCCCTTTTGTTTAAATCATTCTGGATTATCAGTCTAATTCATTATAGATTACTCAAATCATAATTGTTATTTAATATATAAGACTTTGAGTGACCAGGTGAATTTATTGAAGGGTTTTTATTTAATCTAAAACTGTGTAAAATGGGACAAATTCAATTAATTTCTGTCAAAAATATTTGGACTAGCTGAAGGCTTGTTGGAGATGTTTCAGTACAGTCTGATGGCAAAAAAAAAAAAGTTAAAGTCGTCTAATCCTAAAAGTAACAATGTTTGAAGGAATTTCTTTTCATTATTCTGAGGCAATATTTCTCTGCTTAGAGTCCTATAAACTGGGTAACATTTCCCATTTTTAATGGATTCGTGTAGACGAGCATCAGCAGCATAACAAAGAAAATGTCTTTTGTGCTGTTATGTAAAGTATGTCAAACAAATTGAACCAAACACAGAGCCCTGTGGTACACCATGGCTGAGTTGATTTGTTAAAAAAAGCCCATTGTTTACATGATCGACTGGATGCAATTTAGTTCAAATCTGGAGAGTACTTTTATCACAAACATGATGCAGACATAGACTTTGTTGTATTTAGTTCAATTTTTGTCGTTTTCTGTCAAAAAAAAGCTTTGAGTTGACATTTGTTGCAGATTGGGTTCACAGCCTGCCTTTTTAACTTGTCTATCGAATGTAAATAAATATTCCTGTGTTATGAATGCTTTGGAGGCAAGAACAAAAGGTTTTCCATCAACTCGGATTTCTGTGAAAGTTTTAAAAGATTGCCAAGTCTTTCGTCAGACTTAAATGACTCTTAGTTTTTGGTAAATAATGGATTTTCCTGTAAGTTCTGGAATAAAAATTATGAAAAAAAATGATCTCACTTGCACACACTTGGACACCTGATACAGACGTGGTGAAGGTCATTATGAAAGAAAACGTATCAGGGATTGTAATGAAAACACCAATTTCTGGCAGTTCGGTAAAAGACTGTGTAATAGGCTGTAGCAGAGAACAACTCCTGCCAAGAAAAGTTGGAGCTGTACATGTCATGAGGTCTGCTTCTTTTCACAATTACTCCTAATTCTTAGTTGCTTTAAAATAAAACACAGAGTCCTTTATTAGATTCAAACAGCATCTTAACTGCATCATGTGTGACTCACTGGAAGAGTCTGTTTAAAAGGATTAAACTGGTGAAAAAGAAAATAAAACATTGTGAAGGTGGTTAGCATTAAAATAAATAAAATACTCTTTTTAATGTCAAATTAAGGCCTGATTAGATGAATGAGGTGACAGTTTTAACATTTTGATCTGTATTGTTTTCTCTGGCATTTGTTAGTTAAATAAAAGTTGAGGAAAAAACAGTTTTAAAACCTTTTTGTGTGACTATAGATTTTCTGTTTGGAAGAGGCAATAGTTGAAACATTTAATTCATTTAGATTTTTTAAAGTCCCTCTCTGATCATCTTTTGATCTATTGTAAAAGCGTTCCCAGTGGTCATTTAATTATGATTATGCTGTTTTTAGCCAAATTTTAAAAAACTGTAATTTTCAAGGACATGATTCACGTGAAGTAACCTCGCCGCCATGTTCCATCATCCATCCATTTACGTGCTCTCCTGCTAGCTTACAGCCCCTCAAAACCGCAACCTTACGCTGCCTTCACACTGAACCCGATTCGCACGGCAGAGGTGGCAAGTTTCAATGTTAAGGCAATGGCACAGATGCGAATTAAAGCGATCTGAAATCTGCGGCGTGATTTGAGTGACAGGTGGGGCGCGGCAGTATAGCAGCAACGCAAGTTGATCGGCGTCGCATCTACCAATCAGGAACTTAGCTTTGGACACGTGATGTTTTCGGTGACTCAATCAGCGGTAAGAATGCTAATCCAATGCGAGCGTTTTTGTCCTGAACTTCCTTCTATTTCCTTAACCTGTTGGTGCCGTTGGGTTCCCAGAGCTTATTATATTTTTCTTATTTTGATCGAGACAATATCAAAAATAAAGTCCCCTAATTTTATTCTTGTTTTATATTTCCCTTTTTGAGTCAATCCGAGACAATGAGCCTTAAAACTCTGTCACAGAGACACAGAAACACAGTGGAAGCGGCTGTCATACAGATACAGCTCCCAGAGTGAGATAGAAGTAACAGGGGAATCCAAAAATGATCTCATGAACCCAGACATGTAGACATGTAACCGAAATTTTTGTAGAGCTCTTCACAGTAAAACAAAATCTGATCTCTTAACATCATCTATGTCTTCCCTATATTCTAAGCCAGCTAAACTAAGTCCCGAGCGATCTTGCTAAAAACATTAGCTAGTTGCTCCTCCCCCACATGCGGCCAAGCTCAGGCTGGCGGTGAGTAGCTAATTTGCAGCGTGGCGAAAGAGGGCAGGCCACGCAAATTTGCTACACAAATAAAGTTCGGTGTGGACGTACCATAACATTACTGGTGCAACACAAATAACGAGCAACAGTGGAGCAGTTTTGAGCCAGATTCTAGCTTGGACAAGAAAAACAAAGACATACATGGATGTAGTCGTCTACAAGTGGATCCATCAGGGAGATAAGCAGAGAGCTTGTGGCCTACTTCTACAAGCTTTTTCAAATGACATTTTTCGTCTGCTCCTGATTCACGATTTGAGTAAAGAAATACTCAGAAATGTACATTTTAAGCTGATTTTTCTTAATATATGCCCTCCATCATGAGAAAAAATCCACAAGAATGTGTTAAAAACATAATCTTCATTGGAGTGAGTCTTTAAAATTGCACTAAAACATATTTGCTCTTTTATATAAGAGGTTTAAGCTCTTAAGTCAATCTACTAAACAGATTTGAAAGTCAAAAGAAAATACTCAAAAAATACAAGTTGTTGTTTGTTGATGCTTGAATCAGTTTTTGCCTTTAACATGCTCCGCTGTCTTCCAGATCTGCAGCTTGCTTGATGGTATTTTCTGGAGGCATCATGGGCTCCGACACGTGGACCTTTTGGATTTTGTTTGGTCTGTCTCTCTGGAGTAGCAGTCAGGCTTTAACCAAGAACCCCATCCTCTCCCGGATACGAAGGGCTCCTGAGGCCAGCGATGAAAACAAAAAGTGCTCCTACACTTTCCTGGTCCCCGAGCAAAAGATCACAGGTCCCATCTGTGCCGCCCGCGGCTACTCCACTGACAAGGACCGGGTGACACGCCTGGATGTGGCAGCGGTGCGTGACCTTCTGTCAAAGCAACGCAGGGAGATGGAGACTTTGAAGTTGGTGGTGGATGTGGACGGCAACCTGGTGAACGAGATGAAGCTGCTGAGGAAAGAAAGCAGGAACATGAACTCCAGAGTGACCCAGCTGTACATGCAGCTGCTGCATGAGATCATTAGGAAGAGGGACAACTCACTGGAGTTGGCTCAGCTGGAGACGCGCATCCTCAACGCCACCACTGAGTCGCTGCGCCTGGCCTCTCGCTACAGGGAGCTGGAAGCCAGATACTCAGCCCTGTCTGCAGTCGTCAACAATCAGTCCGTGCTGATCGGAGCACTGGAGGAGCGCTGCATGCAGCTGCACAGTCGCAGGCATGAGCAAACACCACTGGGGCCTCCGCTGGTGCAGGTGGTGCCTGAGAACATTCCAGTCAACGTGCCACGTTTCACCAATGAAATCACGAGGGTCAACACCCGCGGGGCGGCACGCGAAAGGGGCTCTCGCTCTGGACCCTCACCCACCAGCAGCAGCACCCTCGAAGTCTCAAAATCTGAGAAGAATTTCAGCTCGGAAGGTGAGTTTTAGAAAGGGAGTTTATTTGAAAAGTCTTGATTCGTTTTAGTTTTAGCAAGTTCAATAGATTGGAATTCAGTTGAGCTCAATCTATTTTAAACAATTTGTTTCAGTTGGAAAACATGTTATTTTGTTTGATTTTGTTTGTTCAGTTCATGATTCAGCTAAAATGAAAGTGCCAGTTCACAACACCAGCTTTGTATGGAGCTATTTTGGTGCCAATATTATTTGAAACCCAATTAAAAACTAATTGAAAAAAATATTAGTGTTTGGGCCAAAAAAAACGATAAAATTGCCAAAACGTTTTGCTATTCTAAAATAAACTTAATTATTTTCAGCTTGAAATTATCTTTTTTCTAGATTCAAAACTCAAAATTTCAATTTCTAAACTTTTTTCAGTTTGAAACCTTTTTTTTAAAGAAGAGTTGAAATTTTGAAACCTAAAAAACAGAACACTTCAAGCTGAAATAATTACGTTTATTTTAGAATAGCAAAACGTTTTGGACATTTTACTTTTTTTTGGCCAAACACCAATATTTTTTTCAATTTCTTTTGTTTGGGTTTCAAATAATATTGGCCCAAGTACAGTTTTATACCGTTGTAGAGAGCCACGCCCATGAAAATGCTGTTTTTAACATGTTTTGTGTCTTTTTTCCTTACATATATGAAGAAAATTCAGCTCAAAATTATATTTCTTTATTCAAATCGTTGTGAATCAGGAGCAAATAAAAAGTGTAGTTTGAAAAAGATTGTAGTTGTGACGTAGAAAATACAATGGGTGGGCCACAAACTCCCTTATCCGCTCCTTTCTGATGCATCCACTTGCAGACACATAAGCCTCGTTTCCACTGAGCAGTCCAGTCCGGTCCGGTATGGTACGATATTTTGAGCATTTGCATTGTAAAATGGACCCATTAAACAGTCCAGACCCATACTTCTTGAGGGCCCCCATCCGTTATAAGTCCATAGAAAAATGGAACGGGATGTTTTGGGCGGAACCTCTGCAGCCACTCGTTGATTGCCAGAAAGTGATACCGACATTAGAAAGCACCAATATAGCTCTAAGCTAGCGATTCTGTTTTCCTCTTTACGACCGTATTCTTCTTAGACGCCCACAATCTTCTTTCAGACAGCATTACATTTCTGTTATACACGATGTACAAAAAGTAAACCAAGAAAAAGACGAGCTGCTGGATGACCTCCATTGTTGTTGCTTTTCTAACCATCGCATACAGTTACACGCTAGCGATCTACACTACGCATGTACCATGAAAACAAACTCCTTAGTGGAAACAAGGCTATAGATCCAAATACATCTTTGTTCTCCTTGTCCAAGTTGGAATCTGGTTTAAAACTGTATGGCTGTATAGCTCAAATACTGCCCCCCCATTTTTGTGGCACCCGTAATGTTAGGTTGTAGGTGTGAGGGGCTGTAAGCTAGCTGGAGATTATGTAACAGATGGGAAGTGGGGGTAGGGTTGCTCCACAACTCCCAGGGGAATTTCTGATTATCTCCTGCAGAAACTATGTTCTATAAATTACCAGGGTTTTTTGGGGGGGTTGAAAGTGGCATAATGCACGGTGGCGCAGTGGTCAGCGCTCTTGCCTCACAGCGAGAAGGTCCCGGTTCGACTCCCGGCTGGGACCTTTCTGTGTAGAGTTTGCATGTTCTCCCTGTGCATGCGTGGGTTTTCACCGGGGACTCCGGCTTCCTCCCACCGTCCAAAAACATGCTTCATAGGTTAATTGGTGACTCTAAATTACCCCTAGGTGTGAATGTGAGAGTGAATGTGTGTGTGATTGAGGCCCTGCGACAGACTGGCGACCTGTCCAGGGTGGACCCCGCCTTCGCCCGTCAGTGGCCGGGTTAGGCTCCGGCACCCCTGCGACCCCGAAAGGGACAAAGCGGTCAGGAAAATGGATGGATGGATATTTAAAAGACCATTGGAAATGCTTTTACAACAGAACAAAAGAATACCGGAGTGGGACTGTAATGGCTTTTGTCAACTGAGCGGTCCAGTACGGTAGAGTAAGGAGTGGTATGAGACGGTCCAGTTAATTCTGGCGAGTGTTTCAACTCAATTAAGCTTCCACTGAGCGGAAGGAATTTAATTTAGTTTGAAAGAAGATTGGGATTGAAACCAAAATAACCTGAATGCTTACAAACGTTGGACATGTTTGCTTAAATGAGCGCTATATTGGCGCTTTCTAATGTCACCATCCCTTTCATCAATCATAAATAAAATGACTCACATCCAACTAATGCACAAGTCAAGGTTATTCAAGATTTTCATGGTTCCATTGGGTCAAAAATGGTTCATATGAGGCCAAATTGTTTCTATTTTATAATTCAGAAACCAAAACAGTGAGAGTTTTCAGTGTAATGGCACAAGCTGAGCACACATCTGGGAAACTGTGGAGAGGAATTACATCCTCCAATCGGAAGGAACCTCCAACAGAACCAGTCTTTGTCAGGTCAACCATCTGCCATGACCGGTTGGGGTCAAAGAGGACAGGAAAGAGACAGACAAACACAAAAACCAAGTTAGTGTGACTAAAACGGTGGAACATTCATCAGGTTTTACATTCATTGTAAAGTTTATCATTTCCATTGAAAGCTCCCATTATTATTGTTATTCCTGTTAAACTTTTTTCAGATTTAGGCACAAAGGTCCAGAGCAGTCATGGGAAAGTGTGGAGCGGTCATAACTTCGCAAGCCAACCATAATAATCTATGACCTTGAACACAGCTGCAGATGTGCTTGTGGCCTCGTTTCACAGGTTAAAGATGTGCAGAGTCAGCTTGCACTCTGCTCCATGCTCTGCAGAAGACCGTGATGGAAATAGAACATGCTGCAACCTTTGGATGGAGTGGGAGGGCAGGCGAGACACGACCAGCCTGATTATTCTCATCCAAAGAATTTCCTGACACTTTTAGGTTGCCGTTATCCAACAAAAATAATGGGTTTTGGATCAGCTACGTGTAAAAACCATCTTTTGGAAAACCTCTCCACAGCCTGACATGCAAACAAAACCCGGGCTGGCACGATTCTCTGCACAGAGTAACAGCTTTTCTTCAGGAAAGTTAGACAGATTTTCTTTATGTGTCTATTATTATTAGCTTTATATAATTAGTAGAGAGGCGGTTATTCGCCCGTTGGATAAACCCACTGCTACATGTGTTGTTAATGAAAAGTCCCACTGCGGAAGTGTTAAATTACTTTGAAAAAAAGGCAGCTGTCAACAAAGACAGCTTAACAAAGTGTCTATTGTGGTTCAGCACGTCCAAAAGTAGTCCGGATACACCTGAACTTGTCTCAACTTCCTTAAATTTTATCATTATTAGTGAAACTAAATGAATATAAATATAGAAAGCTATGGTGATTTGACAAAAACATAAATAAAGTAAGTTTCTATTAAGTTAACCTAATATAAACCTGTTTTTAGAGAAAATAGCCCCAATGGGTGTGAATCCAGATCCATTGGGTCCATATAAATGGTAAATGGGTTGGCTTTATGTGAGACTTGTATGGACTTACTGACCTGACAAAATGATTTTGACCATAACATATAGTCAGTTTAAATGAATTTTTTACCCTTACATATACAATTAATAAATAAAGTTTCTGTTGTAGTTCAAGCAATCAAATAAAGATCTATTATAAATCCTAAAAAAAAAACTACTAACCTCAACAAAACATTGACAGTATTATAAAGGGGAAATATGTATACAACAGTTACACTGCCCCCCTTCCCATCACCCATAACTGAATTCTCTGTTTATGCACTCTCTCGTTAGTTCACACCCCCAGTCGGACGCTGCGTGCACACAAGTGGTGTGCATTCAAGAGCCCAGTCTTGAACTCTTATTCAGCTCATGGTGTTCACACCGTGTCAGAACGCACGTTGCTGAGGGTGGTGTGAAAGTTGCTGAACGCTTTAATATTTGGTTTTGGCTAGTTTTAAATCTAATGCCAGCAACATTAAACCAAATAGAAAAAAATTTGTTGTTTCACCGGGGACTCCGGCTTCCTCCCACCGTCCAAAAACATGCTTCATAGGTTAATTGGTGACTCTGAATTGCCCCTAGGTGTGAATGTGAGAGTGAATGGGTGTGTGATTGAGGCCCTGCGACAGACTGGTGACCTGTCCAGGGTGTACCCCGCCTTCGCCCTTCAGTAGCCGGGATAGGCTCCGGCATCCCTGCGACCCCGAAAGGGAAGAAGCGGTCAAGAGGATGGATGTTTGCGTACCGTTCTCTCTTTTAACAACAGCTTAAGCAACGGCCACATTTACAACTGTCACTGCACAATTTTTGATTTCGTTTGATTTGAAATTGTTTATTTCAAGCAATTAAAGCAAAGATAATTCATGTGCAATACAATCAACGGAGGTTTACATCCGTACGACAATATGTCAGACATTAAATAACTAGGCATCAAATTATGGATTACTTGAAAGACAGTGGGAGGAAGTGAATTTATATAATCCCACCCCTTTGCAACATGGAAGCATCAGCAGAATCTTCAAGATTTTGTGCTAGCACCCAATTCGTCTGGTCACTGTAAAATTTGTATTTTTTTCTTAAAACCTAAAAATATGACTGCTGCCTCTCGATTACAAGTGTGGCCGAATTTACTTAAAAAAAACAAAAACTTGCTTTTATAGATTCAATAAATGTATGAAACTGGCAAGAATAGATGTTCCTTTTGAAGGGAATGCGTTTCCACGTCAGCTTTAAGATAAAGATCTGGATCTGTTAATGAAGCTCTAAATCTCTTTATTTGTTTATTTGTTTTTGGACTGTTAACAGACTGATTCAGCACTTCACCATCAAAACACTACCTTGAAACTGTAGCATCTTTTACTTTACTTTGAGCTGGATGATGAAGGGGTCCATAGTTTGATCATTTACAGTACAATGTTTGCAGATCATCTTCTCAAATAACTTTATCTTTACACAACAGAGCTCTAATTTGCATTCATGGATTGTAAACTGTCTTCTGAAATAGTAACAGTAGTTAGTTTCATGACTGTCTTCAAAGCTGAATGCACACTCGTATAGTCCTGACAGTTTTTCTAAAAATATCTTTTATAATAATGTCAGTATTAACAACATTTTAATATATTAATCTGCTCCTCATTCACACAATTTAAAAAAAGAAATACTCAGAAATGTGATCTTAAACTTAATTTTCTTCATTTATTTTCTCCATCATGAGAAAAATCCTACAGGAACATGTTAAAAACACAATTTTCATTGGAGTAGGTCTATAAAGATATATTTTAAAAAGTTTTTATAACACCATGCATGATGAGATTTTAATAAATCTTTCAATTTGTTTGTTTGCAGTTGTTTTTTTCCACCTGAAACCCTTCTCTCCTTGTTGACCCTTTTGTCCTTCAGGTCCGTTCAGGGACTGTTTAGAAGCTCAGGAAGCCGGCCACACCAACAGCGGCATGTACCTGATCAAACCAGATGAAACAGAGAGACCTGTGCAGGTCTGGTGTGAACAGAATATAGACAATGGAGGTTGGACCATCATCCAGCGCAGAAAAGACGGCTCGGTTAACTTCTTCAGGAACTGGGATAACTACAAGGTGGTGACAAAAACACTTCATCTGCCTCTCTGACATTCTACCTTTTCTTTAGCTTGGTTCTGGATGAGGTTATCTACATGCTCATTAAAAAATCAAAGCATTTTCAGATTTTTGAAAGATGGCATCATTTGAATGACAACATGTAATATTTTGAAGAAGTTAAATTTGTCTAAATAATGTGCTTGTATACATGATAATGAGAGTTATTATCTCTCATTTCATATTTGTGTGTGCCTGAAAAGAAGAAAGACAATTTTATTGGCAGATAACTCTTTACGGAAAGCAGGTTTTTCCAAATTCCTGCGGTAAGAAATGCCTGGCTATAAAACAGATACCAGGTGCTGTGTATTTTGAAAAGGAACAAGCTGTCTTAAACTTTTAGGCTGTGCTCAACTTCTCTTGCTAATGTAGCATTAAGCTAGCTACATGGAGGTTTTAGCAAATAATTCAGTTTAAGCTAACTTTAATATCTAGTGAATCACTTCAACTATTAGCATCATGGCATCCTGTAGTAGAAAATCCACAAAAAAACAACTTACATAAACTAACCATAATAATATTATTTCAGGTATATCTGCATATGTCTTGCCAATGTAGCATTAAGCTAGTTATCTTAAAGTTTTAGCAAATAATACAGTTTAAGCTAACTTTAATTTAGTACCTATGAGTCACTTAAACTAATTACATTTCCACATATATTTTTGCTGGAAATATACATTTTCCATTACATTCTATACCTAAAACTTAAATACCTTGTTTAGATAGGACATCATTACAATATTTCAAGTGATATTCCCTGGAACTGTCACAATGTGAGCAGAAGACAAAAAAAAAAACAAACATGACATCCTGTAGTGGAAAATCCACAAAAAGCAACATCTAGACTAGAGTAAATAGAAGAAAAATGAATACTTAATAGGAAAAAATAGCCATAGTATTATTCTTTCGAGTAGAACTACATGTGCTTTGTTTTGTTGATGAAGCATTAAGCTAGTTATCTTGAAGTTTAAGAAAATAATACAGTTTAACTTTGAAATTTAGTAAGTCGCTTCACCTAATAACATTTCCAAATGTATTTTTGCTGGAAATACTATTTTTCTATTACATTCTGTACCAATTAAAAACTCAGATACATTTTGTTTGACAGGACATCATAACTGTATTTCAAGTAATGTGCTCTGGAACTGTCACAATGTGAGCAGAAAATAAAAAAGCAGCAAACACGAGGTGTCGTAATGGAAAATTCATGAACTTTGGAGTAAACAGGAGGAAAGTTTAACATTAATAGGATGAATTCGTTTTTTTTTAGTATATCAAATGCAAATATATAATATATTTTGGCATTAAGATGATAGTATTTTCTAACTGTGAGGAAGAACACAGGGCAAAAAACTTTGAAAAGCAGGCTGGCTTTATCAAATATTTTGACCATGACGCTTGTTTTCTTTCTCAAAGTACGCCTTATCTGGTTACCATGGGGATGGGAGAGGTAACTTTTCTGTATTGCTCACTTATAGAGCTTTCGTTTACAGTGTGGTACACATCCATTTTCCGAACGCTTCCCTGGAGGCTTCCTCAAAAGTTTTGAAATAGTCTGCTTAATATGATTTTTAACTGGAGAGAGGGGGCAAACTACTGAGCAATTTTTTCTTTTTGCTGACCAAACAAAATCTTCAACATCAATCTTTTGCTCCCACATCAAGGCAGCTGATGCTGTTGGAAGCTTGAATATTGAGTCACTTTTCTATTGGTGTATTTACTTTGTTTTCTTATTTTTATGGACATGTACAGCAGAGATACAATTACACAATCTTCTCAAAAGAACCATCTGTGGTTTTGCCATCATTTTCTGAACCACAATTCATGTGTTTTTTAACTTAACGTCATGCATAATTCCCTGTCAGCGGTCATACTGCTCCGTAGTCTCTTGGTCTGAGATTTGCATTATGAAATGTAAGATGCCACACTGAGAAGTTATGTTCCATAGCTCAATCTGCAAGAACGTCTTTCCAAAACCACCTCTACTACGGTGTCTTTAGATGGATTGCTGGTTGGCCTCTCACACTCAACCGTATAGAGTTTTCTCATCAAAACGCTCTGAGATTTAGATGAAGTATAAGGCTCCTGGCAGTTCTTGTAATCCAGTATTCCAGTCAGTCTGTCCTACCTCTGCATGTGAAATTGGATGCTAAATTATTCGATTCAACACAAATTTGTCTCAGAGTTTGCGTGCACGAACACACAAACACCCAGCGTTAAGCTGAAACCCTGCATCATTCATCATCTGTTGGCTCGCTCAGCTAATCCGCAGTCACAAACCTCAACCTCCTCAGCACACTGAAGTCCTCAGAAGGGCTTGTGTCCAGACACAGACGGCTCATGGTTTCTCAGCACAAGTGCCCAAGCCAGTTTTACCATTAGTCATGAGATCTGTGGGATGTCAGGAACATCACCCTGAGGGTAAATGCTTATTTTCCAGCTTGGGTTCAACAACAGACCTTTCTTATTTATTTCATAGACAGGGTGGCATTCTTTGCCACAGCTCTTTTTAATTCCTTTTGAAATTTTCCTTAATTATAGAGCCTCTTCCAAAACACCATCAGAGACAGAACTTCCCTTTTGTCCTATAACATCTAAGAAACAGCCCCCGATTATTTCCTGTAATCTATTCTTAACCTCGCCTTTAATTTTCCTTTCATCCAGAGCGGCTTTGGCAACATAGATGGAGAATATTGGCTCGGCTTGGAAAGCATCTACAAATTAGGGAGGCAGGGAGACTACAAGCTGCTCGTGGAGATGGAGGACTGGATGGACAAGAAGGTCTACGCTCAGTACAGCAGCTTCCACTTGGAGCCGGAGAGCGAGGGATACCGCCTGCGGCTGGGCACCTACCAGGGCAACGCTGGGGATTCCCTCAGCAGCCACAATGGCAAACAGTTTACCACTCTGGATCGAGACAAAGATGCCTTCTCAGGTAAAAGCTGTCCAAAATCTGTGCAACCACCTCATGTTGTGAGTTGTTTCTTCCATACTAATTACATTTGTCAACAAAGTAGAGTTGCCGTGGTTCCTGTTCCTACCATAGCCTACTTGTAGAGGTGTACCACAGGGCAGTATCCTGGGCATGAAAACTATATGGTTGTGCTATGAGTCCAAAACTTGAAAGGATACATTTTTTCATCAACTGAGCGAAAATCAACCTCCAACCTGTGCCTTATTGGTTCGATTTCAATAAGAAGATATGTGGAACACAAGTAAATAAATGTGCATGAAATAAGTCCATGATCTTCAGGATTAGGTTCTGAGTCAATGATGTGTTGCGTCCTCTAGATGAACTCTAGATAAAACCCCAGAGCCTAGACGCTGATGTAGGTTAACAGTATGACCTCTAACCACCATCACTATCTAGGCTCTAACCCCAGAACCTAATGGTTAGGGCCAGATAGTGCCAAAGTCTTGCGCCAGGTGGAGGACGGTGAAATGTCTAGAATGCAGACACAGCCATTCATGAATTTAAAGATGACAGAATTGAACAAAAAAAAAAACAACAAAAAACCATCAACACGATGATAAAGGGGTCTATCTGATCTGATGCTAAAGTTAAGCATCTTAACGTAAAATTTATGACATAAGGAATCTGTAACTCCTCGCCCTGCTTAAAGAAGGACTTAGCCACGTCTCTATGGTATGGGTGTCTGTAGTATCACCTCCTAACTTGACGCTAGGTCCTGAATGCAATGGAGGCTGTCATGTTTTGGCATTTTGGTTCAGGATGTGTGCTGTGAGTAGAACCTAAGTCAATTATATGACTGATAAGCTTCTATTTTTCCTCCCACATGGGTGAAAACTTGTTTTATTAACTAGTTTTACAAATATATTGCACATTTCCTCTATATACCAAACGCGTTTTTATTTTAACATGTCACTGTCAGCTACATGAAATCAAACCTTTTGTAATTTATGTGATAATTGCTCAGACTGTAATGACTGTCTCCTTCTGCTTTCACAAATCATTTTTGTTTGCATCACAACTGCAGAGCAACTTTCTTTCTCAACTGCATGTTAAAACCCATCACAAATGTAGCTGTCATTTATGTTAAAATAAGGAATCAACTATGTTTTATTATCTTTTCACATGAACTTTATGTTTTTCCAAATTGTTCGATTTCTTGGTCTGAACCGGATTGGGCTGTGGTGTAGTGTCTCAGCTGGCTGTAGCCTGGAGTCCCTCAAAGTTTTGAGAAACACATTTACTTCCTTTTGCAAATAAGGAGAAGTGATAACTCACTTGCATGTTTGACCTCTGCCACCTTTCCATCCGTTACTGCGGGGAAGCCGAAGCCCACGAGCTATAAAGTAGAAGTAAGTCTTCGGAAAGAAGATTTTAAGGTTTTTGGAGACCGTTTGTGAAGAGTTTTTAACATCTTCTTGTGGCATTTTTCTGATGATGGAGGACATACATAAAGAAATTAAGCTTTAACTTTAATTTTAGAGTATTTCTTCATTCAAGTTGTTGTGAATCAGGAGGAGATGAAAAAATGCAGTTTGAAAAAAATTCTATAGTGACGCAGAAACTACAATGGGCCATCACATCCTCACTTCCAACTCCTCATATATGGACGTACGGTTCGGGCTCCCTCCGCGTCACTTTTTGACTTGCTGGCTGGCGGGTTCCCAACCCTCGGGACGTGGTATCGGACGCTGTAACAGATGTGGAACCGGTACCAAGTTAGGGCACCGGTACCAGTGCACGGCCCGGAGATTGGGGCCTCCTGATTATCACGTCAAAATAGGATGAGTCGGGAACACCCAAAACGTTAAAAAGTGACGCGGAGGGGGACTGAACCAAGATAGTGGAGGAGGTATCAGTTATGGAAAAAAATAACGTACAGTCTTAAACTAATATGATGACCGGTGGAATAAGTTGGAGAATTTTCTGAATGACACCAGCAACCCCCATAAAACGACGTAAAACATTTGTAATCGAAAATAAGAAATTGTTACAAACACCAGGCTAACAATGACTCGTATTATATAAATGTATTTTTCTTTTTCTGCTTCTTTTGTTGTCAATTTAATATTTTTTATTTTTATTTTTTTTAATTTAATTTAAAAAAAAGGAAGGGGACCAAACCATACGTCCATATATGACGAGTTTTGAGTGAGAATGTGTCGATCCGTAGATCTTTGTTTTCCTGGTCTGAGCTGGGCTCACCGGTAATGTTAGGGGTCGTACTCTAGCCAGAGTTCGGTTATGGGTGATGGAAAGTGGGGGCGGGCTTGTTCCGTCGCAACGGTCCTATCCACAATTTAAAGGGTGATTTCTAAAGAACTTGAAAGCCTAAAGTCCTAGAAAAAGATGACATAATCACAATTCAAAGTTCACTGAGAACACTTTTAAAAGTAGCTTGAAAGAAGATCGAAGTGGGTCTTCAAATCTCACCATTTTTTTTTAGTTCTGTGCATTTTTAGGAATAATTGTTAAAACATATCTACTGTCTTCCTGTTTTCCAACAATAGGTAATTGCGCCCATTTCCACAAAGGAGGCTGGTGGTACAACGCTTGCGGCCAAGCCAATCTGAACGGTGTCTGGTACACCGGGGGCGTGTACCGCAGCAAATTCCAGGACGGGATCTTCTGGGCCGACTATGGCGGAGGGTTCTACTCCATGAAATCTGTGCGCATCATGATCAGGCCCATAGACTAAGACCAGGAAGGACGGCTACAGAAACCAAAACAAATTTTGGACTTTTTCACCTCCCAGCTGTAGACGGTCGCTCTCTGCTGGATGAAGCGCATCGCCGGAGGTGACCGGGGAGCTGAAGGGCCACCATAAACAATCCCTTTCCAGCTAAAGCATATAAAAAAAGATGTAGGACAGGCTTCTTAAACCACAGAATATGCTTAATGGTTAAAGAAATGTAAGAATACCTGCCAACATTTTGCAGTTTATACAAGCTCTGCGCCTGAACGACTCTATTCTCGCATAATTTCCTTTTTTTTTTTTTTTTAACCAAGAGAAGGTGCTGCTTCTTCTACCTCACCAAGTAAAAAATCTGTTGCTGACACTTAATATTTCATCCTCTAAAGGTACTTGAACCTGGAAAATGCATTATCTTAAACCCTATGTAGACGTATGTATCCACTTCCTCATCAGATTCACTTGATTGCACAAAAACAGGGCTGTTTTTGTTAGAAGCCAAGACACTCCAAATGGCCCTTTTTTATTGCATGTTTTGATTCTTTGTCTATGTGCAGATGACCAGAACGTATAATTTATGAGTATAATTAAGTTATCACAACAGGGAAAAGGGCCAGGTGTCCTATGGGAGCTCTAAATGATCCTACAGAAAACAAAACCCGTTTCCCCGACTGAAAGCAGGACAATCATTCTTTAAGTGTGCGTCCATGTAAATTGCAGTTTCATGTTTTTCTCATTTGGAGTTTGATTAAAGTTCAGCTTCACTCTGAGTAAAAAAAAAAGAAAAAATAACCTCATTGAGTGGGAAAAAAATTACGGTTTCTTTTTTTTTTTTGAGCACGAAAAAATGTGCCGACAGGGCGCGTTAGGAGTTTTAAGCGCCGGGACAGACAACCAGAAACACATTTCTGAAAACCAGACAGGATAGAGCAAGAAAGAGGAGAGGAGGAAGGGGTTGGAGGGGAGGGGATGGACTGGGATGGAACCGGTCCAAATTTCCAAGTCATTTGCCACGTTCACCCGCACCCCAAAGTCCTGCTTTAACATGCAGAAAAACCTACATTCTTTCCACTGTAGAAGTACGTGTATGTTTTTGTAAAAAAAAAAAAAAAGTCACGGGTCCTTGATCACCTCCAAAGATGGAAATCCTCTGAGGGCTTTGCTTTAAACAACACACATGTAAGGTGTCTGATCTGAAAATAGACTTATATTTTACTATTTTTTCTTTTTTATTTAACCACAGTCTCCCACCCATCTCCTTTAAAAAAATTTATAAAGCAACAAAACTGTATATGAGGAGATTTGACACAAAACAGAGGAACTCTATGTGTGTTTATGCACTTTGTAAAAAAAATATATGTCAAAAGGCAGCAATAAAAGTTGAAACCAATTAATCCAGCGTCTGGAAGTCCCTTTACGCTCTAAGGAGCTGAAGCAAAACTTTGAAGTTTCTTTGGAAACTTTGAAAAACAGTTGCAGAAAACTCACGATTAGACAAAAAAAGTCTGGTTCCTTAGAAATGTAAATAAACCAAAGCTCCCTGAAGACTTTGGCACAGTTTTGCATAAACTAAAGCATTCTTTTGTTGTGTGTTTTTGTGAAAGTGTTTCACATCACCAGCTAGTCTGTACTATTTTTTTTCTTTTTGTTTATAGCTTGTGCAGATTTTTTTTCTCTTGTTCAAACACAAAGAAGGAAATGATCTCATCCAAATGTGTGTTAGTGTGTGAACTGGAGGATCCGATCTTCTAACTGGAAGATAACCCTAACACATCGACAGGAACTAGAATAAAGAAAAAAAAACGAAATAAAAGCTTTTGTTTTTATTGAAAATAATGTTATTCATTGATTAAAGTTTTTTTTATGTTTGTGTGGGCTTGATTTTTTTAAGGACACAGTTTTGTGAAAATATCCGACAGAAACAGAGACTTTTGAGTTTATTTTAGTTTGCTTTAGGATATGCGGTTTTGTTGGCTTTTGTTTCACATCATGTTGCACTCTTAAAAGCTTGGGTTATTTCTAGGGCTGGAAATAGATTAAATAAAATTAACTTATTAACTGCAAATCTGGGAGTTTTTTTAGTTACAATATTTACCACTTATTATCTGTGAATAATCACAATATGAAATATCACACAAAACTGTATATTTAGAACATTTATTTTTAATTAAAACTGTCAACTGACAAAAAAAATCTAAATATCAGATTAATCACAATTTTGTGCTAGGATTAATCACTTTTAATTGCAATGTTCTACTGGGTACATTTTATGACAATATGCAGCTTTTGAACTAAAACGGACCAGAGAGAAAATGTTTCTTCATTTTTATTTTCTGAAATGTTTAAATTTATGAAGTGTTAACTCAGAAATGTGAGTTGTGTGCACAAAACACATCAACAGTTAGATAAGCAGAACTCTAAAGACTTTTATATCCAAGAAAACAAAAATGTTGACATACATCCATAAGAAACTGCAGACCTAAAAAAAGTAGTTCTGGTTACTGCTCTGTGCGTGTCACTGCGCAGGCTGCTTTAAAACAACATTTTCTTTCATCCTCTGGACAAAAGCAAGTGATAAGAGGTGGACTTTCTCTCTGAATTGATACTTTACAACCTATCGTGAGAATCAGCGTAAATATCGCTTTTCTTTGCCGCTACAGTTGAGGTGTTACCATGACAGACCACAGATCAAATAGTCCGCTTTTTGTGAAAAAACAATCAAAACTGAAAAAAACAAGATCAAAGTACAAAAAACAGATTGAATAATTGCGTCTTCTGTAAATAACCATGGTATAAGAGGGATAACACCAGACAAAGTGTTTCAAATCACGCTGTGGAAGCACAAAGTGTAGGACTGCTGCTCCAAAAGGTGCAATTAATTTGCATTAAAGAATATTAATATCTGCTTTATTAATCATGTGCATTTACGTGTTAAAGTTCAGAGCCCTGGTTATTTATTCAACCCAACTTTGGGTTTTTTCATTTTAGCTTGTATTTTTGGGCTGCTTCAATACAAATGTTTTGGGTTGTAAAGGTTTCCTTTTAACTCAAATGATTTATTTATCAAGTTTTTTATTTAGTTATTTAATTAATGAGCCTGTATTCATCCTGTAAAGTCCGGCTACGGTGGCCATTTTGGTCCAGTTGTTCCACTCCGAGCACTGAGCCTATTCCGACTGATTCAGATGTGTCAAATCTGAATACACCTTAGGGTTTGTAAACATTGGAGAAGATATTTCAATGTAAAATTGCATTAAACTTAAATTGCCCCAGAAAGAATACTTACATTTAAAGTCTGTTTAAAAAGCTTGTTTACAGCGCAAATGCATTTCATCCTACATCAGATTTGGAGTGTTTGTGTAAAGCTGTATCAAATGAAGCACACAGAACCATGTTTACACCTTTAGCTACAAACGCACAGACGACGCACACAGTTTGGTCACAAAACCGTTCTATGTCAAGTACAAACAAGCAGAACAGTCACAGTCGTTTGTCTTTTTGTGAAGAAGTAAACTGCACCACCGCCTGGTGTAAATATCCTTTGGAAAACTGAAATGACTCCACCGTCCTTTCTGGGCATTTTGATGAATTTACAAAGTCTTGGTAAAAATTCTCACACGCAGAGACAAACAAGGCTGCTTCTGGCTGCTGCAGCGCCCCTCAAACTGCTGGACTCCTGACAGTCTGAGTTCTTCTCTGAAGCAAGGTCATTTCAGGAGAGGTGGAAGAGGACATCTGTGCGAAGGTCAGGGTGCAAAGGTAGAGCGGTCGGCCTCTGATTTGAAGATTGTATCTTCGATTATCGGTTTGCCCACCCCTGTGGTGCCCTTAGGCAAGACACTGAACCCCACATTGCTCCAGGTGATTATAGGCTAAAGGTTGGAGTCAGCGTTCGTGTGTAACTGGAAAGCACTTTGGGCCTTCAAGGCAGATAGTAAAGTGCTAAATAAGTATAGTGTTTTCTCTACTTATTGTAGATTTTGACCCACACCAATGAAAATGGTCTTTTTTGTGTTTTTAAAAAAGTTCTTGTAGCATTTTTCTTCTAATGAGGACAAGAATTTACCATTTAAACTGAGTTTCTGAGTATTTCTTTGTTCAAATCAGAAAACTGGATGCTTGAAAATGTTCAGACTAATGATGCAGCTTCTGAAATGGGCGTGCTAAAGCCTCCTCTCCCCCTGCGTGCACCATGACCCGATCACGTTTAAGTGAGCGTTCAACAATCAAACTGTAACAAATTACAATTCTAGCTCAAAAATGTACAGCTGGATTGATCCAATATTCCTCGTTGTTATTTTTGCACTGGTAATGCTAGCTTGAGACGATAAGCTCACGCTCAAGCGCACAAATAGACAGTCACCAAGCCCGTCCACAACCCAGAATTGTAATTCTAATGAGCTACAGCCACTGTGCATAAAACATGGCTTAAAAAACAACAAATCTTTTTTTTGATTTTGGCTAAAAACTTCATAATCATAATTAAAAGATCACTGGAATGATTTTATAAAAGAAAAAATATGGTTGGAGTGGGACTGTAAGGTCTTATTGGAAACTTGGTAATATTATATAGTATTAAAATATCTCTAAAAACACAAATATAGGGATAAGTCTCATAGAACAGTCAGTTCCAGAGGCATCAGTGGGCAGAAATCCCACCAGATCACAATGTTGTTGGTGTTGTTTCTTCAGACAATGAGTTTGGGAGTCTGCAGTAATGTCCCATAGAAATGTCAAAGAAATTCATAAATAAAAATGTAGATGCGGGCTAGAAATAGGATGAACAAAATATAGGGGTGCCCCCTCCAACATATTTCATATATTTGGAATTTGGACTCAAATCAGGGCCATAAAAATTTGAAACCCAAATAAATCAACTTGAAAATTCAAACTGAAATATTGGTGTTTTGATAAATAGAAATTAAAGCGTCTGAAACTTTCTGCAATTCTAAAATGAACTTATTTATTTTCAGCCTCAAAATTTCTGTTTTTAAGTTTCGAAAAAAATATTTCACTTTCAAAACTTTTTTTCTGTTTCGAATCGGAAATTTTCAGGTTTGAAAAGTTTGTTCCCATTCTAGCATGAGGGGGCGGGGCTAAGGACTAATCAATCCCGATGAGGGGGGGTAACCTCAGTCTTGGTGCATTCACTGACTGTGGGAATTTTTCAAAATGACAGTCAGAAAATGTCTATGTCTGAACTATGGTGGCAAACAAAATGAGTCATAAATAATTACAAAACCAGCTTGAATGGGACACAACAAAATGCAGCTTTGAAGGCGCAGTTTGTACATGTTTTTGATGGTTAATGCACTGATCTTTACGTCACTTTTCATGACAATTTATGACCCCTTTCGCTTGCCACTATAGTGCAGACATTTTCTTACAGCGTTAGCTCCACCCACACCCCCCACATGCCAGAACGGGGCCAAAAGTTTCAAACCAGAAATTTTCAGATTCTAAACCAAAAAAAAAAAAGTTGAAAGTGAAATGTTCGGTTTTGAAACTTAAAAACAGCAAATATGAAGCTGAAATAATTAAATTTCTATTAGAATTGCAGATTACGGAAGCCGAAAACGATCTGAGCTATTTTTTTTTTTTTTATCGTTTTCTCATATAACGAGATCCACTATCTCGTTATAACGAGAAAAGGAATGTCGTATTCTCGTTATAAAAAGATAATGAAGAAAGAAGAATGAAGCGTCCCCTTCTCCCTTTCCCGCATGGAGATGCCAAGACATTACCTGTTTTAAGTCTCTTTAGTTTTGTGGTTAACAACAAAAACAATGGAAGAAAACACTCCACAAAAGTTCTTTTCAGTCTATTTTTTATTTATTACGGGATCTATGCTCTGTAAATGTCTTGATTCCATCTCATCCACCAGCCCCCCTCCCTTTATTTCTCTAAAACCTCCAAACAAACAGGTTGATTGACAACGTTTCTGCATGGTGTGTTCACTGAGCTCCGGAGATCAGCAGCAAAACAAAGCAGTTTATCAAAGAAAATGTCAAACACCAGCACTGATCCATATATAATCGATTGATTCAAAAGTGTCAAAAATTTTTCTGAAAAACTACTTTGTTTTGCTGTGGATTGTGTAAAAATGACATAAGTATAGTAGTGGACTGAATTGGGCCAAGAGGCTGTTTGGGTCCGCCAATGTCCAGAGCTCAGCGAACGCAGCATGTGCAGATTCTCATCGGCCGTGATCTGTCAATCGACCTGTTTGTTCTGAGATTTGGGGGAAATAAAGGGAGAGGGGCTGCTGCATGCGACTTTTGTAGAGTGTTCTTCTACTGTTTTTGTTGTTAACCACAAAATAAAGACACTTTAAACGAGAAAACGAATTTAAACTAATTTAAATTATCCAAAAAAGAAATGTAGGGCAGGCAGTTTTTGGCTTCCGTAGCAGAAAGTTTCATCTTTCTATGTTTTTTAAGCTTAAAACCAATATTCCAGTTTGAAATTTTTCCAAGTTTTTTTATTTGGGTTTCAAATCCTTATGGCCCAGATTTGGTTCCATATTTCTGTAGATGCATTTCTTCTGGAATTTGTCCCCATTTTCGTCTGTGTCCACTCTAACTTATCCAATCACGTCTACATGGATCAGGGTTTGCCCATTTGGAATATTGGAGGCAAAAAGTTTCCAAAAAAGTATCTTGGCACGACTTGATCTTTCAAGTTCAGAGATTTGCTCAGACTCTATACAAGCCCATACCACTGTTCCCCCACCACTGCACATCTCACTGAACAGGTCAGGTCCTGCCAGCTTTCGGAGGCCAGACTTTCCCATCCAACTGCCAAACTGTGGGATTCATCACTCCACAGAACATGTTTCTTTTTCCTGTGCCACAGTCCGGTGGCGGTGAGCTTCACCTCAGCCATGCACACTGGGGTGAGTGATGTAAGGCCCGCCTCCAGCTGCTCAGCCACAGAAACTCCTGCACCAAAATTTGTGCTACAGACATTATATTCAACAATTTATATTAAAAAAAAACCCACACCAGTGGAAGAAATTATACCTTATAATCCTTTGTTTTATAACAAAAACATCTATTTTCAACCCAATATCAGCTGCGATCATTCATGTTTTTGAAATTCCTCTTCGGTTCCACTGACAGTTTCCCTGCCAAGACACAAAAAAGCCACTTTTGTACCATAAATCTGTTTGTAAAACGTTGGTGTTAACCACCCCACACACAGCCTGTTTCGGTTGCTCCATCACCACAGAACTGGACAGTGTATTCTTCCATTAGCGTTGCCCTCCTCACACTGAACCCACACATTCTGATGAACCTCAGGGGAACCTGGACACGCAGACTCCATCCCACAAAAAAAAAAAAAAACCCAAACAAACTCCGACACAGACACAGAGGGTGTCATCCCTGGCTCCGCATTTGCTCCGTGGCCAAGCCGGGTGGGGACGAGCGAGAGCGCTGCTGCAACAGTGCGGTCTTCGGAGGTGAAAGCCCTCCTTGTCGTTGAGTCGCTGCCTGGAGATTTGACCACAAGGTTGGGAAGATGTCTGGACAGAGATCTGCTGTTGAGGGATTCTCCCTGAGAGCAACTCATTAACCCCCAACAAACACTGGGAGTGTAAACTGGCAAATCAGCAGGCGCCAGGAGGAGTTGTTTTCTTTAAAAAAAAAAAGAAAAAGAAAAAAAGTACTTTTCCCTTAAGCGGCAAAGTGAAAAACTCCTCCAGTCTGGCTCCTTCAAGGCTTAAAAACCCCTTGTTTCAGATGGATGATGATTACAAATTCTGGAAACTTACTGACTAGAGACATCTGTATCTTCTATTTCCCCGTTGCTGCTCTAAAACACACATTTTCATGTAATGCTGGAGCGGAGAATATGAATATTTCTCTGACAATTTGTTTGACAGAAATAAGTCAAGAAATGTAATAAATAAGGGAAGTTTGGGGATTGGGTTTATTAATAGAGTAGACTGGGTTGGTTGGATTTCAGATGGTTTTCATTGTGGTTGGAACAATGGGGATGTTTATTTTGAATCCAAAACGCTGAAAGTTCTTTTCAGATCAGACCGATATCCTCTTTTTTTTTTTTTTTTTTTAATACGACCTTAAAACTTTGTGGAGTCAGCGAAGTGAGAACCCACAAATACTCCACAGGATGGCCATTAACTGTACGAGTTCTGGCTATATGAGTCTGCTCATTGTGATGAATGGCGTGACCTGTGACGCCATGGGGAGACAACGCCAAAGAGACGATAGCTCTCACTTCTGGATTGTTTTTAGTTCAAACAGAGGAAAACAAATGGAGTTTCTGCATCTCCAACCTGATTCCAGAGCAGCAGGAGCCCAAGGGGCCACAACAGACCACAGAAATGCTTTACATTCACTTCATGGGATCACTTTTGGAAATGAAGTGATGGAAAAAAAAAAAAAAAAATTGAT
>NC_050528.1:24695465-24714845 GCF_002922805.2 Oryzias melastigma
TAGCAGCAGATGTTGGGGACTTTTAAATTAGGCTGGAATTCAGGGTTTAGAATAAGTCATTACACTAAAATCCCCTAAGACAGCTTTCTATAATTCTATTAGGAGAACTGGCAGATGGTTGCCCTCCATATTTAAAGAAGGTGAAGTAAATCTCTCTTGAGACAAACTCAACTGCAGTATAATTTAGACGGACTGCTAGAAAAAGAAACAACTTTAATTTGTTCCAGTTCTGCTGAACCATAGAAAAACACTATTAAAGGCATAAAAATTACAATTCAACAAACATTTTTATTTCGTCTGTGGCCCAATTTAACAAACTGATGATTAAAGTAGTGATTAACTTTAAAAAACCAACACAAACCATGATTGGAAAATCTAAAAAGAGTACTCAACCTAAATAGTTTTAACATGAAATTTCCAAATAATGTCACTTTTAATTTTTTTGTACAAGTCTGTTTGGCATGTCAGACCAAAGAAAGCTGAAAAGCTCACCAACTCAAGCAACACTTTTCTGTGATTGCCTCCTGGTGGCAGTAACTTTTTATTACACATCTAAAAATGTTTCTGAAAAATAGTTAACATTGAACTTTTAAACTCACGGGCCACAAAGGGTTCTAAAGTTTAACAGGAGCAGATGTGTGGAGTGTTTTTGTATTTCACCTCATAAGAGAAGCATAGAATCAGGATGAAAATATGCTTTAATTTTGATTGAAAATTAATATTCCTTAAAACAGAACATTTTGAAGTTTTTTTTTTTTCAAAACTTTCTTATTTTTAATTACAGCTGGATGTTTGTCAGGAAAAAAAGGCAAACTTGGAATGTTCTGAAAAATTACTGACTCAAAAAAGCTCATATTAATGTCAGAAAAACAGCAAATCTCTCAACACCACATGAATGAAGCACAACTTACTGCACCTAAACAAAGGTCAAATTATTTATCGATAGTGAAACATCAGAATTGCAGGAAAAATAAAGCATAAATAAGGATTATGAAAACATTCCAAATTAAATAGTTTAAGGGGTAGCATCAATGCATTAAAGTGCATCTCAATTGGTGATCTTTTCGTACAAGGCAAATTGGCTTCTTGCATGTTTGCATGTGAACTAGCAGCCATGTTTTGTAGACATCAGACACTCATGATGATATTCAAGCAGGAAGTAAGATGAACTGTATGGTTTGGTTTAAGTGTTTTAAATAGAACTATCACAGAAAATCAATTGTTTTTCCACCCTCTTTTTAAATAAAATTTTTCTATTTTTTTTAAGCAATCTTTATTATTTTTTTTATTAATATTAATATTGATAAATGGGTTGCAATCAGTTTAAATTATTCAAAAAGTCTCAAACATGTGTGCATGGCTTTTTAAAAAGTAAACAATGGTGCCATCTGCTGGTTAAATTCTCTGACTGTAATTTAACAGTAAAAAAAATGTATTTTAAGAAAAACCTTGACAATTAGTGTTACTTTTTATTTAATGGCTTGCATAACTTTATGACAGCTTAAGAAATCGTTTTAAATATATTTTAATCATTTTGGGTATTGTTTTACATTTTTAAATTCACTTAATAAAAAAAATTACACAAAAATACCCGTTCTTGATCTATTTCCCTCTCATTTCGATTTAACTCATTGGACAAATTGTTGTGAGATAAATCTTAAATTAAGCAATAAATCTAGCTTTGGTTAAAAAAAAAAAAAACTTTTAATCGTTATGTTATAAACTTATCAGATCTTTAAGTGAAACTAAAAAAAAACACGAGGGTTAAATTAGCAAAACGTATAGAAATACTACAAGTCCGACAATCCGCATTTCACCTTTACCCTTGGTGAAATATATTTTTAGAAAAACAACTGTGTCGCTAGATGATGACGTCATTCTGTAGTTAAACGCAATGGCGGCTCATGCTAGCGAGCTCGAGATCGCGAAGAAGAATTTAACTGATGCAATTGGTGATAATGTTAAGCAGTAAGTTGTTAATTTTTTTTAATCTCCTGCCTGTTTGTTGATGGTCTCGAGGTTTAGATTGATTTTATTTCCTCGTAAATTCTAAACGATCGCTGATTACGCTCTCAAGCCATGGTCAATCTGTACCACCGAGCTAGCTTTGCTAATTTATAATCGTTAAATTTAGCTTTTTGAAAATCTGGTTTTGAATACATGACAAACTTGAAACAGGACACAACTTTAATCTGTAACTTTTGCATTTTTATTTAGACGATTCTCATTTAGATTAAGAGACGCGTGACTTGGGTTTGTGGCTCTTCAGCATACAGTCAATACTCTTAAGTGAAATGATGAAGGCACTTTCGAGTGTACTTAAAAAAAACCCTTATTGAAAAAAAATATAATAGAAATATGAATCATTAAAGCTACTACTACAATATATTTCTTATAAGGGCATCGTGTGGGATTAGATTAGTTTAATTAAAGTTAAATTGACATTTGCTTTGAAAGTGCAATCTCGATTCATCTTTACTTTTTACATTTTCGATAAACTTCTCTCATTTGGTGTTTAAAGTGGTCATTTTAATGCGTTTTTAAAGCATGATCCACTTTAATTCAATTTCAATCTCTAGTTATTTGTAAACTATTAACTCTTAACTTATCAAAATAGAATTTTGAACTTAATTTGACAATTACGCCAATATTTGATGAAGCTGTGTTGAACTGTAAATCTATCTGTGTTGATTTATATTTGTGTATTTTGTTTTTGTGCGTGTAATATTCTAAACTCTGAGATCTTATAGTATAAAGTGGACTCTTACCTTATCTGGTGACTTTATTTGTAGATCTTTTCTCATTACAAATAAAAACCCTTAAAAGAGTTTTTGCACAGCCAAATAGATAAATGGTATTTTTTTTTTCCTTTTCAACCCCCCAAATTTAGTTGTATTTCAAATATTCTTGTTGAAAAGATAGCAGCCGTTGTTTTTCCAAAACTGTTATTTTATCAGCCTAAATTATAGACTGCGTAAATATCATAGAATTGCTTCAGTGTGTTAAAAATTCTATGCAAACAAATGAATTAATATATGAATAAAGGTTTAAAAAAAGAGGAAAAGAGACAATGGACAGATTAAAAAAATGTTCTTAAACTGTAGTTACAACATTTCTTTAGATTTTTACAAATACCTTTAGCCTGTTAGACTTTAACATGATTTTAATTTTACTTTACTTTAATTTACATTATTTTTGAAACAATTGAAAAAAAAACCAGATGTATGTAAAATACAGAAAATATTGATATGAATTAATCAGAATTTCATCACAATAAATAATAGAAACCTAAATTAACAGATGCATGTGAAGAACACATTACAACACCGAGATGAAATACTTTACAAACTTATGGAAAGGTTCTGAATCTAAACTGCTGGTTTCCTTTTGACCCTCCGTGCAGTTATTGGGCTAATCTGAAGTTGTGGTTCAAACACAAGATCAGTAAAGAAGAGTTTGACATTGAAGCCCGTCGACTGTTGGCTCAGGAGAATGGTAAGAGAAGTGAAGTTTTACTGCAATTTCCTAAAAAATGAAATTAGAGTTAAGAGTTTCCTCATCTGTCCTCTATTGCAGTTCATGTTCACAATGATTTCCTCCTCGCCATTCTCACACGATGCCAGATCATCGTTTCCACACCAGGTATGTACTTGAATAAGTTAAACATTTTATTTTGAAGGATCAAAATAAGGACACTAAAATGGAGCTGTTTTTCCTGTTGGGGGGGCTCTTCTTAAGTCAGCCTGTTTACTTATTTGCATGTGGAATGATTGTTGTTGATGCTGGTAGTTAATGCTAAAATTATTTGGTTAAATTTAAGTGATATTTTGCTGTAAGATATTCATCTTTGAAATCGATGTCTTTCTTTTTCTGTCCACTAGAGGGCACAGGATCGTTACAGTGGCAGGGGAACTGTCCTTCAAAGCCTGGCAAAGCAAAAGGGAAGAAAAAATGTTCCTCCAGACAAAAATTTGATGTAAGTCTTAGTTTGAAGGCCACTATGCTCAGCACAAACTACATTTTGATTGGTGCTCTGAAGTTCAGCACCATCTAAATTTAAAAAAACATGCTTCTTTGGGCATATTTTTTCCGCAGCATCGCTTTCAGCCTCACAACCCTCTTAGTGCCGCTCAGCCCTTCAGCCCACGAGAGGCGGGGGGTGAGGAGGAGGAACTGCGCCTGAGTGCCCACACTCTGCTGTTGCCCACCCGCGGTCAGCTGGAGGCCCGCATGATGGTGACCGCTTTTGAGCTGGGCCTCGACAACATCACGGAGGACGCCATCAGCACCATGGCCTTTGCTGTCGAGGTGTGGAGGAATAACCAGTCACTCAATGTTGCAGTTACTCAAATGGCCACTAGAGGGCTTGCTTAAAAAGAGAGGAAATTCCTAAAGATTTCCATTTAAAAATATTCAACTTTTACATAAAAATAAGCTTATACAGAGACTGCTCACAAAAAGTTTGTTACTTTATTTTTCTATTCATAAGAAATATGGAAGTTTGTTTGTTGTTGTTTTTTGTGTAAAATTAGCTAATAATGCATAATTAGGAGTAATTGTCCAATGGATTGGCTTTTGAAAATTATTTTAATTTCAAAACATTTGAAATGTGTGGAGTTAATCCTACTTTCTAACTTTTGATGCTCAAAATTTCAACGGCAACTTCAGATCACTCTGGTGAATCTATATCTATGCTAAAAAAAAATTCTCTTGTCAATATTACACTGAAAATTCCCTTTTTTTAAAGACTCACTCCGATTATCTTTTGATCTATTGTAAAATTGTTCCCAGTGTTTTTCTTCATTTTGATTTTGCTGCTTTTAGTCCAAATCAAAAAAGTGTCATTTTCTAAGACAGTTTCTGAGCAATCCAGCCGTACAGTTCTGATCCAGATGGGACCTCAGACGAGGAAAACAAAGACATTAATTGATCTATTTGTCTGCAAGTGCATCAGAATGAAGCAAATACAATCATTTTCAAACGGCATGCTTTCATCAGCTGTGATTTGAGTAAAAAAATACTCAGAAGTTCAGTTTTAAGCTTAATTTTCTTTAAATATGTTCTCCATCATCAGAAGAATTCCACAAGATAATGTGTTAAAAACACAATTTTCATCGGAGTGGGTCTTTAAGTTAGTTATTTGTGTTGCAGTGCTATTTTTGGAAGTTTATCTAACTTTGATTTTAAAAGTTGTATTTTGATGAGCATCAAACCCTGTGAACTCATTGTAGAGATTTCAGACGTTAAATACGATGGGTCATTCTATGACACTCTAAAAAGAACACTTCTTTCTTTATATTAAAGGGAATTTTCTGTGTTAACTTCAGAAACTCCTGCATTGCATCGTACGTCAATAATTATTTCTTCATTCTAAATGACGACATTTGTGGATAACTTTTCTTTAACTCAAAACCTTGTATATAGTAAGGAGGGAATGACTGCATAATATATTTTTTATTTTCTGATTTATTCTGGTAAATTTGAATTGCTCAAATACATGATTATAGATGGATAAACGATGTACTAATTTACAATTGTGTTGTAACTGCTGTTGCAGCACCACCTGAAAGACGTCCTCACCGCCGTCATCACTCGGAGGAAAGCGTACCGATTACGAGACGGCCACTTCCCTTATGCCTTCGGCAGTGACGTCACGCCGCAACCGTATCTGAAGAACAGCCTGGCCGCCTACCACAGCGTTACGGAATGGTGGGCGATGAAACGAGTCAAAAGCTGCTTTTGTCATTCTAGATGTGCAGCTGGAACTCCATTACTTTTTAAAATGCACGGAATTTCAAAACTCCGACCTTCTTATCTGACGAATAGTTAACGCTCCCTGATTGTTAGTTACGTTTTTTTTCTCCTTTTCTTCTCCTGCAGTCCTCCTCCAAACGCCTCCCTCCCTGCAGGCCCCCCACCCCAGATCCCCCCCGATGAAGCTGAGCAGAAAGCCGTGCACCTCCTGGCCTGCTCCTCCAACAGCCCGTCAGCTCCTCTTCCTCCAATCAGCATGTTCGACCTCCTGGAAGCTCTGAAGGTCAGAGGAAAACTTTGTCACTTCTACCAGTTAGTTAGTTATTCTTGTAAAATAATATAAATGTAAAGAGCAGGACGGTCATTGTGATTTTTAAAGGTAGAAAGCAAAGATTTAGTCTAGTTCCTTTATAGAATCAAGAAAGATTTCTTTAAAACTAAATTGGTCCCCAAAAATTCTAAATTTATGCATTTAAAACTTTTTTTTTTCAAGTTAAGCTTGTGAAGTCTATTTTATTTTATCTGTTTTTTTTGTTTTTTTTTATATATATATAAATTCACATAATTCTCTCTGCTTCTTATGAGAAAAGCTTAAGTCCCACTCCGATCATCTTTTGGTCTGTTGTAAAGTGTTCCCAGTGGTTTTTTAGTTACGATTGTGCTATTTTTAGACATTTTTTAAGTGTCATTTCTAGGAAATAGTTTCTGCAGAGCAGCAGCAGTTTATTAGAAACTCACGTCTGAGTTGAGTGCGGGGCTGTTGGCGCAAAGCAATCCCGCCCCCATTTCCCCTCCCCATTGCAGAGCAGAGCAGGGAGCTTGAGCCCCGCCCAGCATATTTTTTACTTCATGAAAAAGATCTTTTTCAAACTACATTTTTTGTCTGATCCTTGATGATTTAGAGAAAGAAATACTCAAAAACTGACATTTTTAGGTTAATTTTCTTCATATCCATGTCCTCCATCTGCAGAAAAAATGTCTCAAGGACATGTTAAAAACATAATTTTCATTGAAGTCAGTATTTAATGTCTGTAGCTTTAAACTTTACTAAAACTACAGTTCAATCAAAATCATTTGAAATGCGTATAAAAATAAACAAATTCATTGATTAAAAATAATACTTTAAAAGTAATAAAAATAAAATATATAAAAACAAAAAAAAATAATAATTGTAAAAATTAAATAAAAATAATAATAAAATGTATATGAACAGCAAAAAAGTAAAATAGCAAAATGGTCAAAACAAACAAATCTGAAAGTATTGTTAGGAGTTTTTGTACCGAATATCCTCCTGACTGAACAGTTTTGATTTAAAAACAAGTTAACTTTTGAAACCAGCTGCTGCAAAGGCACCAATTATCTGAAATGAAAGGTCAAAATGAAAAAGCACATTGCAATAGTTTACCTTAGTTAGTAAGGTAAATATACCATAGTAAATTATATTTTATCGTATGTACAGGATTGTAATTAATATTCAGATCTTCGTTTTTCCGATATGCTGCTGTTCAGATTGATAGACTAAAGATGACTCCAAGAAATAGCTTAAGTTTCTTTGAGATTTCCTCTGTAAAAACAGGCTCCTCTCGAAATATGTGGAAAAACTCTGAAAATCTAAAGGGAAGAAAAGAAAATCTTTAAATAAACCCCCAAAAAAATGCCAACAGGATGAGTAAAATGCTTTTACCAAGAATTCTTATTTTAAAATAAAAAATACTAGTCATCAAGACGTGTTCTTCTACTGGGAATATTTTGATTTTTAGAAACTTTATTCATAAAATTACTGTTCTTACAAGTCATTTAAATATATATATATATATTTTTACCTTCTTTAGATTCATTTGTGCATTGTGTTTTTGCTGCTGCGTAACCCGAGTTTGTTTTTGTCCCGTTTGTCGGGTGCAGGTTCATCACAGCGTGATGCCCTCCCACACTATGTACGCCCTGAACATGGAGCGCATCCTGGCTCGCCTCTGGCACCCCAGTCACGAAGAACTGGAGCAGGACCGCGTGCATCGGCAGCGGCTGGCGGCTAAAGAGGGCGTGATGGTGAGCTGAGGGCCGCTGACGCCAGACCGGAACCGCCTCCGGTGAGGCGCTGGTAGATGCGAGGCGTTGCTGGGAAAAGCTCCACTGCAGTTCATGAAGAGATAAATAAGATGGAACAAATGTTTAAACGGACTCAGACCATTGTTGGTTCATGGCTGCTTTATTAAGATGATGTAAATTTATTGTTCGCGTTTAGTTTTTTCTAAATTACAGCAGTTGGAGTTAAATGAGTGGTTTTTGGACAGTTTAGTTGCACATCCTTTGACCACAAAGCCTCACAACAAAACACAAAGAGACACTCAACTTTTAAAAATGTTGCTTAACAGATGTGAAGGAGGCACCCGGTGGAAAAGTACTGCATTCATCTGGCAGCAGGTCGGGTCAGCTGACTCCATGAATGCACCCAAGGAGCAGGTTTTTCTGGTCACTAAATCATCTGCCTTCACAAGCCGAGGATATTCCACCGTGTCAAAGGCAGAGCTCACTTTTTCAACGTGGAGGGGCCCACACAGACCTGAGGCCATCGGTGGTCTGTGGGACGTACTTGATAGTACAACTTCTTCAAACACGAGTGCAAAAGTTGTCTAAAACCAGCTCCAGACATCTCCGTTTAGTCCTGAACTGTGTCATCATTGGACATTTTCTAGTGACGCCATCTGTACAGATTTTGTTTGTTTATGCTTATATGTAAATAAAGAACATTTATACTGCTTTTTGTTACAAATTTAAAATAAAATAAAAAAATCTGAATTTTAAAATGTCTCCTTGTGGTCACAACCTCTTTTGCTTTATGAGTAGCTTTAGGAGCCTCTAGCAGCAGGACAGCAGACGCATGTCCTGAATACCCGGACAGTGTCTGACTTCACTCCTAACATTCTCATTATGTCCTCTCACCTGAAAACAACTTCAAAACAGCTTTTTTGGAACCAATTCTAACCAAGCATCTTTTGTAAATGGAAGATTAGCAAAAACGTTGTTATAATCATGATATAAAAATGATCTATTCAGCTCATCAACCTCACAAAATGTTGAACCACTGATCCAGAGTCTGTCAACTATTTCCACCAGCTATATATTTATTACAGTTTAAATCTTGAATATTTAAAAATATTAAGATGTTTTCTTCAAGAAAACTATGTAGCACACAGGACTACGTTAGTCATCTATACAAGGCAAATTATTTACCCTGGATAATTGTTCACAGCTTTTTGCTCTTAATTATTCAAACCATTGTGAAAATTAGGTTTAGTTGAAAATCTGATTTTTTTTTTGCATCCAAATCTTTAGAATTTGTACATATTTTTGCTAAAGTGAAAAGAAATGTGGATATGTTTACAGCCCTTTAAATGTTTATTTCAATTTATTTTAATTTTAAAACTGTCAAAAACTAAATTTACATTCATAAGGTTTAAGGTTTTTCTTATATCACTTTTAAGGAGTTTGTAATGTGTTTTATAACTGGACTTTCATGAGATCTATGACCGTGAGAGGATGTCTGAGTAATGGAGGAGAGGTGTACTGGTGCCTGTCTAAAAAAAACATGTGCAGAAATGTGGAAACTACAGAGGAATATGGCTTGATAAAGTTGTGGGAAATGAGGCTTATGTCAGAACCATTTGTGAGCAACAGTACGGTTTAATGTCAAGAAGAAGATCCACTGATGCTATTTTGGCTGTTCTGAAGAAGAACAAAGGAGGTCAGAAGATCTCTGTTGAGTCTTTGTAGATCTCGGAAAAGACTATGATAGAGATGAGCTGTAGTTTGCACGAGGAAGTCTGGACTGAAATTGAAGCTTAGGACATTGGTGAGATGTGCTTTAGTTGTGAAGACAGAGGACTTCAAGGTGGAGGTGGGATCAGCCTTGAGTCCCTTCTGTTTAATGTGGAGATGGACCGACGGACAGATGAAGTTAGACAGAAGTCTTTGTGGATCATGCTGTTTGCAGATGACACTGTGATCTATAGTGAAAGACAGGTGTGTACATGAGAGGAACTGAAGAGGAGGTTTCAGAAAATGTAGGTGAAGAAGGAATTCAAATATTTAGGGTCAACAATCTAGACCAAGGGTGTACAAAACCTTTTCAAAAAAGGCTAGATTTTGTAATGTGAAAGTCTGCATATTTACTAGGGGTGTGTCTTGGCAAGAGCATGGTGATACGATACAATACATATCGTATACACCCCTAATATTGACTTTTAAATGCTCACTGTAAACTTCTAATTTAAATCACAAGAAAATTGCCTAAATAGTTATCTTCACCTAATGTTTTGATCACAGAAACAAATAAATCTGGTCTTCTCGTTCGGCCCTTAAGGTTCTGAAGGTCATGTCGCCACAGGTTTACAACGACTTATGACATAATTTAGCCAATCACAATAAAAACTGTAGTTCTTAGGAAGGGTTTGAGGCCACATATGATTGATTTTAAAAAAAATATATAGAAGCCTGAACGTGGGCCAGAGTCGGCCCACAGGCCAGACTTGGGACATGTCTAGTCTAGACCAACAGAGAGTGTGGGAAAGAAGTGAAGGGGTGTGTGTGAGCAGGCTGGAACGGGTGGAGGAAGGTTTTGGTGTGATGTGCAAAAAAGAGCAGTCGTGTTGTTGGTTTAGAGACTCTTAAAAATAGACAGAAAGCAGCGTTGAAGATGTCTTCAATCAGGAATGAAATACATCAGAGGAACAGCACATGTTATATGTTTCCAGAGAAACCAAACTGAGAGGGTTTGGACACGATCATGTTTATATGGGTTAAAGGGTGCTGAGGTTGGAGTTACCAGAGGGAGACCAAATGGAAGACCAGGAAGGAGTCTTACGGTCGCGGTGAAAGAGACTGAGAATGGTTTGTGTGGTTTAGCAAGGAAAATACTGAGGATAGGGTTAGATCAGTGGCAGACTTAGCGGTTTGGGGGCCCCAGACGAACAATAACATGTTCCCCTCTGCAGGGGTTCTATTCGGCATCAACCCACTTGAAGTAGGGCTGCACAATCTGCTGTGAGCCTGAGCAGAAAGTGAACAGGAAATATACAAAATACAGGTGAGGCACTGCTTCACCTGCTTCCCCAGACCCCATGTCGCTGGTTGAAATGCACTTCAATAAGAAACTAAAAGACATCGAACCCATTCCAAATCTGCTGAGTTTATGTCCTCCCACCCAAAGCAATTTTTATCTGAAAAATTGAAATCAAAACCGCCAAACTGGGCAGGAAACAGCACTATCTGGCAACGCTGAAGTTATATCCAAAATTTCCTCCCTTCTCCCCAACAACTAAAAAAATTATAGTGTGGAACTATCTTGGGCTCTAAATTCTTAAAGCTATTTGGATACCGTTCTCACTAGGGATGTGTATTGGCAAGAGCCTGGCAATACGATACATATTCTGACATATCCCAAGACTGTACCAGAACAATTCTCCTTTTTCTAAAAAAATATGACTTAGAAAAAAAATCTATCTGAAAATTAATATATATTTCATTTTAATAAAATGGTTAAAAAAAATTTAATGACGGGGGCTTTAAAACAATCTAGTTCAGCGAGATCTTTGGTCACGGTGCAAAGCTGTATTTTACGTGCGTCCACGGTTATTTTTTTTTTTGGCCACACATCTTAAGTGTGGCCAGGATGCATGTTGCTGTATTGCGCACACACATTTAAATGTGTCCAAGCGCAATAACTCGTGTAAATTCATGTTGGCCAAACATTTTAAGTATGTACTAAAATAAGAATCAAGAATGAGCCCCACCCAAAGTCTTTTAACTGACGTAAAAATGAGACATTCTTATAGTGTTTCAGATGTACTTTTCTCAAAAACTGTGCAGTAAAAATACTTCATGTTTCCAGGAGTAGTACTCCTTGAAGTACTAGGTAGGTCTGTGAAAGAATGTCGATGTACTAAATTTACAATCAAGATATATTCTCTGCCAAAGTCAGTTAACTGGTGTCATTTTTTGCACCTTTTATGATAATTCATACGTTGATTTGTTAAAAACTACACAGTATGAATGCTCTATATTTTTCTAGGATACATTTTGTTTAAAGTACTAAGTATGTCTGTGAAGGATTTCTAATGTACTAAATTGATGATTGGGATTCATTCATAGCCAAAATTAACCAATTTATATCAGTGCTAAGAGATTTTGAGATTGGATTTCTAAAAAACAGTAATGGACAGTCAATTTCACATAATTATCACATTCTTTAATAGTAATATGTATTCATAAAAGGCAATAATATAATGTTTCCTAAAGCTCCCCTGAGTCTTGAGGATTTTCAAGCAAGCACGGACCGTAAGTTTTGTATTAAACTCGCAGAAAAAATCCAGTGACGACTGATTTGATCACAGAAATGTAAACGGCGGATGATTTGAATGCACGTTCATATTTCCCCAAGGCATTTGCGAAACTGGTGAATTATTGAAATCTTTTCCCAAAATGTCCGACAGCTGAAATATTCCAGGCTCCTTCACCCGTCAGGCTCTTCAGTAAACACTGTCAATAATAGTGGGTGTAAAATTTATTTCAGACACTTTTATTAAGTTTTCGGCCCTCAGAGTTTTGGGGGGCCCAGGATTCGCCCACTTTTGCCAAATGGCATGTCCGCCCCTGGGTTAGCTGGACACGACCCCCAAAAGGAGCAACCAAAAAGCATAGAATAAGATTTATATTCTCTGTTTATTCTAAGACATACATTTTTAACCATATTTTTTCTGGTCAAACGTCGCATTTATTCAAAACAAAGCCCAAAAACATGTTTTTTTCTGTTTTGAGGTGTGTCCTGAACACATCACTAGTTCAGCTCTCTTTTTAAAATTCTTTACCTGTTTGGGGGAAAATAAGAACTATTTCTAACTTCTTGTGAGATAAAAGTAAAAAAATAAGAACTAAATGTGCTTAAATTGACATTTTTGTTTTAATTTGTCCTTCGTTTTGTCTCGGATGAAGTCAGACGGAGACGCACCTAGTGATTCAGAGACTTCTTACCATATTTGGCTTTCTTCCGGAACCCATCGTCCAATCAGCGTTCGAGTAGAGCTCCTCATCGATGACTTCAATCCTCTCCCCTCCCTCCTTCGTCCTGTCCCAGAGTCATCCACGTTTTGAAGAATTACTCACGCGGGTTTTTTGTTTTTTAATTCTTATTTTTATTATGACATATTTACAGTTAAGTGCTCAAAATGCTGCGCAGGCTACAAATGTTACAAAGTTTTATTTTTACAGCCATTTTCACAGAAGTGTCATGGAGTAAGGCAGTTTTTTTGTCAATATAACGCACACCTGTAAAGTCCCAAAAGGTGTGGAAAAGGTTGTTAGTGTTTCTCTGTACAAACGCTGGTGCCTGAACGCCTCATGCAAGTGTTGCTACAGACAATAATGATGCAGTCTTCAGGCCTGACTTGCATTGTGTTTGCAGCCCACACCGGCCCAAATGCAGGCTTCCTTGGAGGGGTTGTAGGTGGGGGAGTTGCCGTGCTGGGATGTAACTTTGTGGATGAAGACAGACTAAAGGTGCAAAGTTTTTCTCAACACTGAGGGGGGATTTGGTGGTGAAGAAGAAACTTCCCTGAAAAGCTCCAAGGACCACTTCAAAAGTTGCGTTTGGTCCCCAAGCAAAGTCACTTAGAACTCATCTGTCTTAGTAGCCTTGGAGCTGCTGTGTGAGGATGAGCTGGCAGCCGCTGTTCACGTGGTCCATGACCTTCTGCTTTAGCAAAGCCAGCTCGTCCCGGAGCAGGTTGGCGGAGGAGACCAGCTCCGTGTTTTGGCTCTTCAGGTTCTTGACCCGGTCCTCCAGCCGGGAGATCCTCTCCAGCTTCCTCTTCCGGCACTTGGACGCGGCCACCCGGTTCCGCATGCGCTTCCTCTCCGCTTTGATCCGCTCCTGGGTCTCCATGTCGATGGGGGAGAGCGGCGGCGTCTCGCCGGTCATCTCGGGGACCGTTTGGGGCTCCTCCTTGAGCGCCTGGAGCCGCGGGTGCTGCGCCGCCAGCGGGGCGGCGGGGTAGCCCGCCCGGTCGCTGACAGGTGCCGCTTCCTGCCGGCTGAAGGTGGCTAGGTTGGTGTACTCCGGCGGCTCGGCGCGCGCCGCGCGGCTGTAGGGAATCCCGGCGCCCTCCTCGCACCCGCCGGCTGTCTGTCCATCGGGGTGCCCCGCGGGGATCTGCTGGTAGTGGAGCTCCGCTAGAGCCCGAACGAAGCCTTCGGCGAAGCCCTCCTGCTCGTCGGTGATGTTCTTGGAGCACACGAACTGGGTCGGGGTGGGAGTCGTCAGGCCGTTGCAGGATTGGATGATTAGCCGCTCCAGCTCCGGAGACGCGAGCTTCAACAGCCCCACGTCGGGGGACGTCAGGATGTCCAGAGCCTTGGAGCTGAGCTGAGGCTTAAAGTTCTTCGGGTCGTTTAGATTCAAAGTCATGGTTTGCTTGAGGGTTTTCGGGTTGAACCCATAGGCGGACGTCCCGTCACTCTGAGAGTTCGAGGCTTCGTCGTAAAAAGTCGCTTCCATTTTTCTAGACATAAAGTTAGCTTCGACTAAAAAAAATATTGTATCCAATAAAAAAAAATGTCGAAAGTTTTTATAAAAAAGAAGCTTTTCTATAGTACGTCTCTTGTTTTCAGCCTATTGTCGAAGTTCAACTCACTTGACAACTTAGCGTCCCGGGAAAACTTTTCTTCTTGGAAGCCGTCATCGATTTATATAAAAAATAAAACAACAAAAGTACTTTTCCCACCTTTTACGCCTCAACTACAGTCTTTGATATATCCTCCGTCAAAGAAAAATAAAAACAATGCCTGAAAACGAGTAATACTTTCAATCACTTCCAACGTGGAGACGAACTTTATCCACCTCTAAGCTGCAGCCCGACTGAAAATAACAATGATGTCACTTCTACGGCCGCTGATTGGCTGCAGGCGAGGTGGATGGGTGGGGCTTTGATAATGACATGTACGTTGCTACGGCGACCGGCCGTCTCACCGCCCCCACCGCGGTGCCTTCTGGGCTTAGGTAATGCAGGGAGCGCAGCAATGTATCCTGGGATTACGTAGTGTTTTTGAATATTTAGTTACCCGCTCTTTTTTTTTTACTTCTCAGTTCTTAAGGCTAAATATTTTATTGTAATTAGTTTTAAATAAGGTTTTTCAACAAGAAATTTGAAAGTTATTAATTTATTTAAAAAAAATGAAAGTAATTACCTGTTTATTATGTTAATTGAGTGGAAAACATCAACACACTTATTGTTTACAGTAAAAAAACAACTTGAAACGTTCTTTTTAAATCATTTACAATTCTTTTTAGCTAACACTAGCATCTTTTCCCACACATAATATATAGAAATCATTTTTTTGTTACATTTTTTTACTTATATGGGCTGATTTAAGACTGTAGCGTTTGTAGTCCACCGCGTCTGGTTTCCCCCTGTTGTATTATTTAACACATTCTCCTCAAGATACCCATAAATAAGTGAAAAGCTTCTGTTAAACTGTGATTACCCACAGCTGCTTTGACTCAACGCATCGTCTTCATAACCAGACATTTTTATAAAAACCATAATAGAAAGCAACTGTTTTGGGGAAATTGTGGTTTTGGTGTTTCTTTAACGTGTTTTTGTAGCATTTTTCTCATGATGGAGGACATGTATGAAGCACAACAGACCACCAAAATAATAATAATAATATTATACGATTTAAAGTCAGAAATTTACAAGACAAAAAGAAGTAAATGTATGTATCTTTTAATCTTGTAATATTACTTTTTTTTTTTTGTGGCCCTAATACTCAGTCGTACAAATCACTGTGAATCAGGAGCAGATGAAAAAATGTAGTTGGAAAAAGCTTGCGGTTGTTATATAAAATCTACAACCAGCAGGCCAAGCTGCCTGCTCCGCTTTGTTGTGATGCATCCACTTGTGGATGTGTTTGTTTCTTTCAATGTGTGGTATCTGGTACAAAACTGTATGCCTGGATAGCTCCAATATTACTTGCCATTTTTGTTGCACCGGTAATGTTATGTTGGGGTTGAAAGGGACTGTAAGATAGTGGGAGAGGACGTAAACAAAGGGATGATGGGAAATGAGTGTAGGCTTACTTTGTACCAACTCCAAGGCGAATATTTGATTAACTGTGAAAAATATGTCCTAGAAAATGTTTGGTTTTTTTAATATCATAAATAAAAGACCACTGGGAATGTTTTTTAAAGTAGATCAAAAGATGATCGGAGTGGGACTTTAAGGAAATATAGTGCCAAATTGTAGTTTGATTTATTCTTTGTTCTCCTTTTATTCTTTTGTTTCGTCCATTCTTCTTTCTTGGCCCCTGTCTGTACACCTGCAAGACCACCAAATACGAAGTTCCATTCAGTTTAGTGCTTCAAAGCTGTGCTTCCTGTTTCTCTGTCAGCTTCCTCTCTGTTTTCCTCTTTCCCAGTCTGGGCCAGCTGTTTCCACTACATGCAGTTTTCTAATCAGAAAACAGGCTCTGCTTGACCCAACAGGTCCTGGGCTGTTTTTGTTGTAAAATTGGGGAAGTCAAGGATCCGTTCAAACACCCTTCCCTTTCATGAGGGCCAAACACAGGTTACATCGCAAGTGCTAATGGATCAACATGGCAAAGTTTTGATTCCCTTCAGGCACGACTAAGGAACACACACGGAATCCCTGTGAGCGCGGGGAGAGACGGATGAGATTTCAAACACTGTCTGCACTGTGTTTGTCGAAGACCATCTGTTTCTTCCTGTCCTGCTGCTTAGTTTATCCCCAGACTCCCCCCCTCTCACTTCTGACCATTGCTGATCCAAACATAGTGGTCACAGCCAGGACCCCTTTCTTTACACAGCTGCTTATCTCCTGCAAGAACAGGAGACACATAGTGGAATACAGAGGTCAACTATGAGGCTTTTGAGCTGCTGGCTCCTATTTCGATAACTTGCATGGCAACAGAATCCATTCATGATTTGCTTTGAAGAGTGAATGCTGGCCTCATTTGTTAAGTCAAACAACATATATTATAAAGTATAAATAAACGCAATCATAAGGCAGTTAGCTGGTGGTTTTAGGTACAGTCAGCGTGGTCAGAACAGCTGCCTGTCCCAAAGCCAAAAGCAGAACACTTGAAGTGTATTATTTCAAGTGTATAACTGAGATTTAGTAAAAGCAAGTGTACATGTTGCATGGGGAGTATACTAATTGAATATTTCTTGAGATTGAATTGGAACATTTGAGGTTTACAATATAGTGAATAAAAAGTAAAGTTCAAGACAACTACAATTCTGAACTTTTATATGAGACTAAAACACGGTAGAACACTTAAATAAAATATGTTTTGCTAAAGGTGCTAAAAAAAACCTTTTGGAGTTTTTTCAAAGTTTGTTTTTATGACGAACAAATATATTATACATTAAAATAGACAATTTTCTAATCAGACCAGAGTGGTTTGTGGAGTTGGCCTTTCTTGTAGATTTTAACCAGTCAAAATATAAAACATTTAGAAAATTGTAAATGCAAGAAGTATTAATATTCGCTGCATATTTTTTTTCTATTTATTTATTCAATGTCCCTTCAAATTAATTTGCCTTTAAATTAAATCTGACAAAGCTGTATATTAGACTCCTTAAATGTAGGTCATGGTTATGTTTTGTGTCTTTTTAAATTTTTTTTTCATTTGAGACATATTTCAGCGTTTTCAGTATATGTTTCTTGCAAAAACAAGAGAAAAAGAGAAAATAAATAAATAAATTAAAAAAAAAAAGGGGTGGGGGCGGACGGATACTTTTTGTCCTCTTTCGCTACCCGTATCTGTAGCGCTCTGCAGCGCAGAGTACAACGGTTACAAACTTGGACCATGAACCTACATGCTGTTGTGACATTTTATATCAACGGGTAGGTTCGATTCGATGCAGCAGTAGTGAATATGTCTTTCTTTAAGTACATGTTCACCATTTGTACACGTGAATCCGTTTACACCGCGCGTGCAAACCGTCCCTTGTACCACTTGAATCATGTGGATGAAAGAAAGTTTTCTAGGGGGTCAAGTTTGATTTTCACCTCTGCAATGATGAAACAAACTGGTTTGTGATCGATCAGGACCCAGAGCTGCCTGTCCTGATGGCGGAGCGCTTCTATGTCGGGGTGGACGTGGGGACCGGCAGCGTGAGGGCCGCTCTGGTGACCGCGGACGGCCGGGTGAGGTGCACCGCGGAGGAGCCCATCAGCATCTGGAAGCCGGAGCCGGAGCACTTCGTCCAGTCCTCCACTGAGATATGGCAGAAGTGCTGCGCAGTTGTCAAAGTAGGGGGTTCGTCCATTTGGATCAGACACTGATCCACAGCTGGTTAGAAGCAGGGGCTCAGACTGGAACATGCAGCATCATTCCCAGTGCTGCACTATCATGATGTACTTTTCTGAGGAAATCACTGTAGCAAGCCCTGTATGGAAGGAAAATAGATTTGTGTGCGTAATTCTTGATTTTTAACTAATAGAATACATTTTGTGCTTATTTGTGTGTACTTGCAATTGTAGTTGCAATTCACTAGTACAAAAATGAATAACTACACATACAAATCTTTAAAAAGTACACACCAATAAACTGATACACACAAACACATTTATGTACAGATCTGATTTGAGACTTACTATGGAGAGAAATAACCTGATTTGTCCGTGTCATTCTTGATTTGTGTGTAACTTTGGATTTGTGCGCGTATAACTCTTGATTTGTGCGTAACTTTGGATTTGTGCGCGTATAACTCTTGATTTGTGCGTAACTTTGGATTTGTGCGCATATAACTCTTGATTTGTGTGTAACTTTGGACACGACTTTAAGTGTGCACAATTCTTTATTTGTAACTCATACAATCTAATTTATGCAAAAATGACAAAATAATAAAAAATAAAATGTACACATGCACAGCTTAAAATTACAACAGCTTATAAACAAATAGCTTGTTACGCACACATAAAACCGAGAAAGAAAAGATTAGTCCGTAAGTGACTATCATGGTGAAAACATGACATTTTACCACTTTCTTAAACAGATAAGCCCAATAATTAATACAAAAAGTGTAAATATGTGTTTTTAAAACACTCAATGCTAAAGTTTCTCTGTTCTCCTCGCTTGCTCAGGACTTTCCCTTGGAGACATGAAAAGAGTCTCAAATCAGATTTCAGTATCAGGTGATTGTTGTGTTCTTTTTTTAAAGACTTGTATGTGTAGTTAGTCTTCAATTGTTGTAATTTCAAGTTGTGCATATGTTAATTATAGTTTGCATTTTGTCATTTTTGTATAAGTGAATAGATAATTGCAAGCACACACAGTTATGCACAAAATGAGTTACAAATCAAGAATTACACACTCACAAATCGACTAAGACTATATTCTCTCCATAGCCCTTGTAATTTCCTGTCCTTGTCTTTGGACGCAGAAATTTAATTGGACATAATTCCAAAGTTTTTGCACTTTATTCTAGCTTTTTGGACTATTTTGGCATTTATTAAGGTTTTTTTTGGGGGGCTATTTTGGAGTTTAGCTAATAGTTCAGCTACATGTTAGCTGTTTTGGCTAAATTTTTTTTTTTTTTTTTTTTTTTTT
>NC_050528.1:24714855-24717582 GCF_002922805.2 Oryzias melastigma
TTTGGAGTTTAGCTAGGATTTTAGCTTTATGCTAGCTGTTTTGGCTAAATTAGACATTTTTTTAGGCTAATTTGGCATTTAGCTAAAATTTTAGCAAACTATCAGCTTCAGTATTTGTAGCTATTAGCTTCAGCGATTTCAGCTATCAACTTCAGCGTTGTCAGCTATCAGCTTTAACGTTTTCAGCTATTAATATTAGCATCTTCATCTATCAGAACTAGCATCTTCGGTGGCCACATTCATCAAACAACATTCACACTAGCATTATCGGTGGAAATGCTATATAGCTAGTTATTATTCATTTGGTGTTTAAAAATATAAAGAAAAATGCATTTAACAGAGGGCTGCCTGGTGGAGCAGTGGTTAGCGCTCTTGCTTGACAGCAAGAAGGCCCCGGTTCGGACGTCATTTTCTTTGCATCACAAGTACATAAAAAGACAGACAGTAGAATCCGATAATTTACTTCTCGATTGATGTTTTTACCTTTTTACCGACATAATCTTGTTTGTATCTGGGGCTTTCAACTGATTTTATTCTTAAATCTAGATTGACTTTTCGTCCTGTATCTGTATCCTTTACATCCCTAGTGTTTCAGGAATGATTTTTGATGTGAACTTTAGAAATGTGCTTGTGTTTGTTACAGAAAGTCACCCAAGGCGTGCAAAGGGAGCAGGTTCGGGGAATAGGCTTTGATGCTACCTGCTCTCTCGTGGTTTTGGACAAAAGCTTCCAGCCTTTGGCAGTCAATCAGGAGGGTAAGTTTGTTTAAATATTAGATCTCCATTTATTTTGGGCTGCACAGTGACACAGTGGTTAGCATCCATGACTCCTCTCACAGTCCAAAGACATGCCTAATAGATTCATTGATGATTCTAAAGTGTATCTGGGTGTTAATGTAGATGTGTGACTGTGTGGTGGTGAGACAGACTGGCGTACCTCACATTTACCCAACTGTGGGAATATGCTCTGGCGACCCCGTGACCCCGATAAGGAACCAGTGGGTTAAAAAAATGGATGGAATTTCTTTCAAAAATATCACTTTCTTCTTCTTAACTTTTTTGATTCAGAGGAAATCTACTTTTTATGTATAAAAAATAAGCATGTTAAACAGAAAATATGTGATTTTAAATGTTATTTTATTATAGGTTGTTGCTTTTGAATTCAGAGTATACTGAAACACCCAAAAAAGAATGATAATCAGCTGATTTTGTAAACATTTTGACACAGAAGTTTGAAGTGATAAAGTTAGAAAGGTCATTCTGGAAAAATGAATGTAGATAAAGAGAAGTTCCTTAAAATTATTCAAACGTTGTCGATCAGCAGACTGTCCCTCATGGTGTTATGAAATGTTAAAAAATAGCCTGAAAAGACTTCCACATAGTTGCGTCAAATAGAAATTGAAATATAAAAAGGGAATATTTTTCTTTTAATTATTTTAATTACAAAAAATGTTACTAATTTAAAGATTTCTGCTAATTCAGAAGATGTTTTTCCTTTGAATTTGTTGATTTTAAATGCAATGACCCGGATGTTTCAAAAACAAATATAATTACAAAAAGTAATAAAAAAAATGTATATTTTTGGGTTTGAAAATTGAGCTAAAATGTATTTTTTTTTTACATCTTCCAGCAGTTTTTTCTCTTAGAAAAATCAGCAAAATGCATGAAAACAAAGACACAAGTCTGGCTCGTGATGGTCAAATTTTAGCGTGTTTTCGCTAAAAACTCCTGTGTTTTTAGGCGATACACAGAGGAACATAGTGATGTGGATGGACCATCGCGCCGCCGAGCAGGCGACTCGAATAACAAACAGCGGCCACGAGGTCCTGAGGAGGGTTGGAGGGGTCATGTCACAGGAGATGCAACCCCCTAAGCTGCTGTGGCTGAAGGAGGTGAGCGCGGTCACTGCCCCATCACTGGCCTCTGTTCGTCTCTATTTATTTTTTAGTATATTTGTGCGTCTTTTATGCTTCAAACGAGGATTTTTTACTGCTTCTCAGAATCTGAAGGAGAGTTGTTGGGACAAAGCTGCTCACTTTTTTGACCTGCCAGACTTTTTGTCCTGGAAAGCAACCGGTTTATTAACAAGGTGAATCATTTAAGCTTCTATTTGTGAATTATCAAACAATGAAACAGCAATGAAAGTTATTTCTGCTGACAAAACACATTTGCTGATGTTCTGACCTTGTACTTAAGAGCTTCATTCTTGTTTACTTTTCATCATCAAGTGTTTTAAATGTTTGTATCTTTGTGTTTTCGCTCCACCAACGATATCTTGTGTTCATGCACACTGTAGTCCTCGACTATCTATTGTTTTACAGATCTTTATGCACTCTTGTGTGTAAATGGACGTACTGTCCCCCACACGGATGGGACGCCACTTTTTGGACCAGCATCGGCCTGGAGGAACTTCTGGAAAACAACTTCTCCAAAATAGGTCAAACAACTAAAAGCAACAACCAAAATGTCACTAGTTAGACAGGTGGAACCACCGTCACTTATCTTTGTGTTTTTGTGATCTAGGCAGTGAAACTTGTCCTCCTGGAAGCTCGCTGGGCGAAGGCCTGACTCTGGAAGCTGCAGCAGATTTGGGTTTGAACCCCGGAACCGCAGTGGGTGCTTCTCTCATTGATGCGCACGCCGGAGGCCTAGGTACAATTTAAAGTCAAGTCGAAGTTGTCATTTTTGTTTTTTTAACCATTAATAAGGAGTCACATGGCTGTCACTT
>NC_050528.1:24717794-24718556 GCF_002922805.2 Oryzias melastigma
CGACACTTATCTTTGTGTTTTTGTGATCCAGGCAGTGAAACTTGTCCTCCTGGAAGCTCCCTGGGCGAAGGCCTGACTCTGGAAGCCGCAGCAGATTTGGGTTTGAACCCCGGAACCGCAGTGGGTGCTTCTCTCATTGATGCGCACGCCGGAGGCCTAGGTACAATTTAAAGTCAAGGCGAAGTTGTCATTTTTGTTTTTTTAACCATTAATAAAGGAGTCACATGACTTTCACTTTTATGATTACTTAATGACACTTTGAAAAATTGTCCAGGATAGAAAAGCTTTTCGTTTTTGATCTAAAAATTGAACATTTATCTGAAATTGCATTGGATTATGTGCTCTCAAGGGTAAAAGGCGACAAAATGATCATTACGTTTGGGAACGAGTTAAAGAGAAAGTGAAACATTCTGCTTAAGAGCCACAAATGTTACACATTTTTTGTTCTGAGGGCTGGCAGCTGTTCTGTTGCTTCCTGTGATGGATCAGCGCACGTTTTGGCAACCTCAAGGACACCTTAGAGACTCAGCTGCACGATAGTTCTGTCCGTCTGTCCCTCCATCCATCCCTCCATCCATCTGTCCATCTCTCCATATGCCCCTCCATCCATCCAGCCATCCATCCATCCATCCATCCCTCTGTCTGCCCATCCATCCCTCCATCTGTCCCTCCTTTTATCCATTCATCTGTCTTCTTCAGCAGTTCTTGTAGGTTGTGAAGTCTGTGGCCTAATAAGCATCTGGACTTACAGGACACCCTAAA
>NC_050528.1:24718684-24730641 GCF_002922805.2 Oryzias melastigma
TCGTCTTTGTTGGTTTTAGTTTAGTAGTAAGAAATGTCTCCTTCAGCAGTTCTTCTGGACTTACAGGACACCCTAAAAAGTGTGTCATAGAAGGCTGCTTTGTGTTCTGCTTTGGGGCCGGCCTCCACACATTTGAATTTTAAGAGATTTTTTTTATCTAAAGTGTCAAACTTCAGGATGCAGAAACGGATCAAAGATGGTTTGACCCAGTTGTAGTGTGTAAGTGCACAAACACACAAGAGTTCAAAGTTATCTGAGCCTTGAAGACGAGCAGGCACACCCTGCTGCAGCGTCCAGGACATTTACAAAAAACTAAACAAAGCGATAAACAAGCTGACAAATTGTTCCCAGCGTCACAGTAAACAAAACAAATCACAGTTAACTTCTTTTTTTATTGTGTGACGGATAGATTAAGACTCGTTTTTGCCAGCTTTGTGTCATCAGCCCCTTTTTTTTCCTCTTTTGGAAATCCAGCCCATCTGGTTTTCTTCAGCGAGGTAAACCACTGGTGAACTTTGCCCTCCTGACCCGAAACTGATGCCTGATTGTCGTGTCAGTCAGAGGTTAAAATGCGCCTCAGCAACAACCGCAGTGAGGCACAAACGCCAACCTCCCGGTGTTCAACTGGAAGCAGCTCAACAAATATTTACCTGCGTGGCGGCTCGACAACAGCTACCAGATGATTTTTAAAAATGTCTTATAAAAATAATAATAAAACGTTTCTGCTGTATAGGGGTGATAGGTGCAGACGTGAAGGGGTTTGATTTGCCCTGCGAGCAGCGCTCAATCTCCTCGCGCATGGCGATGATCTGTGGGACGTCAACTTGTCACATGGCGGTCAGTGCATTCCAGCTCACCTATAAAAAAAAAACATCTCTGCTGGGTATTTTTTATTTTTTGCAGTCATAGTGTTATTTTTTTTTTAATTATTATTATCTACTTCATTTTTTTCCTATTTATATATTCATTTTATTTTTATTTATTTCATATTGGTATCTATTATTATTATTTACATTTTTTTATTTTAAAAACATTTTTTTAGATCCTTTTTTGAGGTTTTCTTGTTTGATTTCCCTGTGAATCAGATCAGCGAGACGCCGCTGTTTGTGCCGGGAGTGTGGGGGCCCTACCTGTCTGCCATGGTGCCGGGTCTGTGGCTAAACGAGGGGGGGCAGAGCGCCACTGGGCGACTGGTCAGTCCAGCTAATCTACATTTACAGACATAGCTGCCCCGCTATTTGCCTAACTAACTACTCTAACAGGTAAACCAGACATGGAGAAGTGCACGGCACGCCCAAAATTTCAACCTGTTACAGATCTACTTTTTCATTTTTTTATTTTTAATAGAATTTTATAAAAAAAAAGTTGACAGTATCAAATGTTAGTAGTGGCCAAAAATTCCCAAATTGGTTATAAATAACGTGTTTTACCAAAGAAACGTTTAAGGGAAGTGTCAGTGTGGGAAAATAGAGCATTCAGGAAGAGGCTCAGATTTTTGGGGAACTGATATGTTTGAAGTAGCAGCTCAAAGTGGAAACATCCCTCCATCGTTATCTAAAACTTCTCCTCGAGCTGCAATCTTCATTTCTCAAAAAAGGAAGCTGACGTTTGTTAACTCTGCGGAGGAACTAATTATTATAACTAGACCACTTACTGCTAGAACGTCATCTAAAAGTTAGCTGACTAACGGGACGCTCTTTATTCACAGAATGAATTCTAAATATCGGGAAGTCCCAGATTTGTTTTGACTCTCTTGCGGACAAAAATCCAGTTGAAATTGTTTTATTTGGATTAAATTTGGATTGCCTCTTTTATTTTGAAGTCATCTGTCAAAGCTCCACAGGTGCCTAAAAGCTTCATCGCTCTCTTTTGTCTCTCAGATCGACCACGTGGTGAAGGGTCACGCCGTGTTCACGCAGCTTCAGCAAAGGTGAGGCTGCAGAGGAAGCGGAACAGCTTAAAGTGTGTTTTAGGAAGGAAATGGTTTAAATCTGAGTGCTGCAATGTGCTCGTCCCAAGTCTGGCCAGTCAATGACAGTTGTGTCTTTTTTTATATGTTAGCGTTCCTTTCGCCGGAGAGAACATCTACTCGTACCTGAACAGCCACTTGGGTCAGATGACCAAGTCGGGGTCGCCGGTGGATCTGCTGACCTCCAGCCTTCATGTGTGGCCGGATTTCCACGGCAACAGGTCGCCGCTCGCTGACCCCACGTTGAAAGGCATGGTGAGAACTCACAACTGGAGGGAGAATTCTGTCTGTTGAAATCTGATCTTTGGATCTCCTGAAGAGATAAGGAGATCAATGTGTTCAGGATAGAATAGAATAAAACTTTATTGATCCAGTGAAAAGAGACATCTAATATTTGAATCTCCTGAAGAGATATGAAAGGTTTTAACTAGTGAAACTTGTGAAGCTTGAAGTCAACATTAGATGAATCTGCACCTGACCAATCCCAGCAGGGACCAGTAACCCCCCCCCCACTCCCCCATCCTTCTGCTTTTTGCATTTAGCTGTTTTTGTCATAAACCTGACCGTCTCATAGCAGCACCAGATATTTAACCTTTATGGTTTTTCAAAATAAAGTGCTGGTTTTATGAGCGACTAATTCTCCACATGTTCCTTCACTTGTTCAAGATAAAAAGTGCTCTTTTAGATCAAACAGTGGGTGTCAGTGTTGTGTTAATTTTGAATAGATGCCACAATTAAGGGAAATAACAAGAGAGAACGGTTTTCCCTGATTCTCCAAAATGCTTTTTCCTCAGTTTTCAGATGCTGTTTCATCCCTAAGCTTTCCTTTTTTTCCTGATATTTTCCAGGTGATAGGACTGTCTCTCTCCCAAACCTTGGACGACTTGGCGCTGCTTTACTTAGCCACCATCCAAGCCCTCGCTGTGAGTTAAATGAGCGGCTGCTCCTCGCCGTTTCCCTCTCATGTGAAGTTTTTTCAGATTTCACCTTCTCTCCCTCCAGCTTGGTACGCTTCATATTCTGGATGCCATGAAGAAGGCGGGACATGACATCAGCACCCTCTTCCTTTGTGGAGGCTTGAGTAAAAACGCCCTCTTTGTGCAGACTCACGCCAACGCCACAGGTACACCAATCAGGGTTTTTACATTTCAAGTTGATTTCCTTCCCAAGTGAATTGATTTATTCAGTGAAAGGGCTTTGATTAGGGTGACATTCACAGATCTAAGAGAGGTTTCATGTGTTCTCCCCGTTCCCTTAGGGCTGCCTGTGGTGTTGCCAGACCAGACCGAGGCGGTTCTGGTGGGAGCGGCAGTCTTGGGAGCATGTGCGTCACGTGACTACAGCACCCTGCAGGTACACAACTAAGCAGAGATTTCTGTTTATTGCTTTGCATTTTACGATTAAAGGTGCCTCACAATTATGTTCTCAGAATTGATTAAACAAACTTTCTTGAGTAGAATCACTACAGAAATGTGTTTGTGGGTGGAACTTTACAAAGAAAATGATGAGATGTGGCGATCGAGGAGGCTGATAAACACTAGTTTTTCATGGTCTTGAAACCTGTTTTTTGTCTTGCAAATTATTTTGTCTGAAATTCTGCTGTCGGTACAATAGACGCTGCAGCTCGATGCGTTTGGAGCAGCCGTGATGCGTTCAGTGGCTGCATGGAATTCTCATACTCTGTCACAGAACTCTGTTACCCTTAACAGATATTACTGCTGGAAGGCTGAAAGTGGCAGTCAAATCTTTTTCCCTGTTGAGACAGGCTCACTAGCTTCAGGGTTGGTCGGCCTTTTTTGATGATGTCCAGTTTTTCCAGAAAAGTTAATTTTGAGATTTGGCTTACACAATAAATCAGCAACTAAATCAACTTCTCCACCTTCTTCTGTTGTTAAATGCAAAACAATGAGTAATTCAAACAAAAATCAAGTGCAGAAGAACAGAAGAAGTTAGCTTATAGCGCAAGCTTTGACTGTCCAATCAGAGGTGATTATGTCTTCTTCCCTTCCTCATGAAGCTACAGAGACTCTAACTCACATTCTGATTGGTTGAATCAACATAAACGTGTTTAATCCATAAATGGCTATGGTTTAATCAGCATTGTTTTTTATGGAAAATCGCCAAAAAACTGGAAGTGAGGACAGAAGCACTGACTGTATGAGCGTAAGGCAGACTTTCATGAACCTAGCAACAAGTTAGGGCTAAAATCTGATTGGTCAGAAACTTCCTTGTGAGAAAAACAGGCTGACTGCAGCACAGCTGTACGAGAAGATGACAGAATAGGTGGAATGATATAAAAATATTTTTGGACAAATTTATATATATATATATATATATATATATATATATATATATATATATATATATAAACATTTCTCTGTGATTTAGATACTTCCTTTCATTTTAGGCCTTCACTAAAGGCTTGCGAGGCCCTGACGGTGCGCCACTTTGTATTCTAAAATGAAAGACCCACTTTGATGAAAATGGTGTTTTTAACATGTTCTTGTAGATTTTTTTCTCATGATGACAGACATAAATAAAGAAAATTAAGATTAAAATTATGTGGAATGTACCACAAACCAAGTTGACCACAGAAAACATTTGAGATATTTTTCTGTTACACTGATGTCACTATCAGTTCCAATGGGTTAAAATTGCATTTCTAAGTATTTCTTTAGGAGCAGACAGCAAGAAGCAGTTTGAAGAAGAGCTTATTTGGGGGCAGGAGGGGTTACTCAGCACCTAAAGCCCCACCCACAATTCAGAGATGAATTTCTAATGAATTACTGCAGAAACTGTCCTAGAAAACGACACGTTTTTGATTTTGGTTAAAACGGGATCACTATGATTAAGATCACTGGCAGCTCAAAAGATGATCGGAGTGGGACTTTGAAGAATAGCTGAATTATAATCACACTTTTTTGTTTTAGCGTGGGCGATACAAATGCTTTTTGTATTCAGGTATTCGGACATGCAAATAGTTTCTACTCAAATTCAAAGCTAGCGCTGCAAGAAAACACAACTCTGGCGTCCACTGATTCACTGCACCTTTCACAAACGTCCATCTAAAGACGTATCATAGAACTGTTAAATACTAAAAAAGCAAGCAATAGGAAACTCTTATCTGATATATGTTAGAAAATACTGTTTTCACCGCATGGAATACAGGTCACTTAATCAGAAAACCACATGTGATGACTGTTAGAACAGGAAACCAAGACGAGACTAGACTTGTCCAAAGAATTGACTTTAAGCATGAGAAACCCAGTTTCAACGTCTTCTGTTGCCTCATACAGAGTTAGTTAGTGAGGCGTGTTTGAAATACAAAATAATGACATTGATCTGCATGAACTGTATTAACGTTAAAAGGTGATATCGATTTAAAAAAAAAAATATTCCAATATATTTTTTCATATCAGGCGATTACGATATATATCACAATATAAATCATATAACTATATTAGTGAAATTTGAATGCTCTGTTGCTCATAAGAAAATGTGTAATCATCAGGTTGTTTAGATTTAAATGTTTAGTTTCTTTAAACATGACAGATGCTCTATGCAACTGATTTTTTTTCATAAAAATCAAAAACTTTCAAATTTCAAACAAGAACATAAATCAAACAGAACATTAAACTAATTGATCAGTTCCATTTAAAAAAAAAAACATTAATTTTCCAAATAAATTCTAATGTTTTCAAGTTTTATAGAGCAAACATAAAATTGACAAACATTTTTGTCAATATCCTGTGAATAAGACAGGAACTAAAACCAAATTCTCAGAATTTCTTTTAGACTGTTGCTGCTGCGTAGGTCTGAACTTTGTTGTTTTTGCTTGAGATTTATCGTTGATCTCAGTCTGAGATTGAGCACGCTCGGTGGCACTGCTTCAGACGATAAAAGGTTGGCAGTGAAAGGAACATGCCTTCTGCACAATTTGTAGTGCACATTGCTCTGTTTTTTTTTTTTTTGCCTGAAATTTAATTTTTAAATCACCAGCCAAGTTGACCGATTGATAAAAACATCTTACGGTAAAATGTATTTTTTACTAGCCAAATTATAACACTATTTCACACAGAAATACCTTCGACATTTGACTTTTTTATGATTTCATAGGAAAATAAAATTACATAAAAGTAATTTCTAAATGGCTTGAAAACTTCCATATTGTCATCTAACTGTAAACTGGAATTCAAACATGCTGAGAAAACAGGGACAGATTTACTAGAGATTTCCTAATTCTACCTCCAAGTGATCACATTTATCTTAATTCATAAAAAAACAGCCTGAAAACATAAAGTAAGATAAACTATAATGCTCAATCGCAAAGGGGGACAAAATCTAAAACACACGTACAGGATAAAGATTTATTGAACACACTAAAACTTAATTTTTAAAACTTTCCAAATTTTTTTTTACATTACTATGACAGTGCTTTGTAATGACAAGGAAGTAACCTCACATTCCCTATCTGTGTCTAATGGGTTAAAGTGTGTGTAAGTTTCACAAATCATTGTGTGTAATGTTGTGCAAACCTGTGATGGTGTTTTGCTCCTTGAAGTAGAATTTTGCAAATTGTGTGGAGATTTTTATTTTAGAGCGTAAACAATTTTAAATAACTGTAAAAGATGGATTACAGAGTAAGACCCTTCTTGGAGCAAGTTGGTACTTCCTGTTTGGTCACTCAGTCCAGTTCTTATATACAAACAACGGTCCCACCATATTGCTGTTTTCAGCACATTGTTGAGGTGGGCGGAGTTACCTTCAGTCACTGTGTCCGTTCCATTTGAGGCTTCATTTCCTCAGTTACTGAATCTTTTGGGTGACCCCACAGATTATGAGTCCATGTTCATGGAATCTGTGGTTCCAACTATAAACTTCAAACTATAAATCAGAGAAAAGCAGGTGATGCTAAAACAGTTTTCATTAGTCACATAGTTAAAAATATATGTAGTTTAGTTGAGAGCCAAAGAAATATTTAGCAGCTGTGTATTTTTAAGGCTTAAACTAAATTTTGGTTTCATTGTTTTTTTTTTTATTTAAGTTCTTTTTTTTTCAGGTAAGTAGCTGTTTGGTCCTGTTTTTTTCTCTTTTCATTGACTTCGGGATCTTTTTTTTGTCAGACCTCCTTACCTGGTTAGAATACTTTTAGATGCTATTTCTCCTCATTGATAATATTTTAAATTTGTTTAGAATTTGACCTAAATGTCCAAATTTTTCAGATCTAACAACTCTGATTTGTCAAAAAGTTTTAATTAAATTTCAAGGTAATAATAGCGAGAAGCTAATTAGGTTTGGGACCTCAAAGTCATTTCATTTGAGCAGCACAGGGGTGTCTTAGTGCTTTTTTCTGTTTCTAACGGAACTGTGCGGTTCGAGCGACCCGACTCAGGAGTTCACAGCAGCCTCCTGCTAAAAATAAGACAGTATTATTCGAAGCGGGCTGAAGCTGTCAACTCGTTTTCACCATAAATACAGCGGGGCAGTTGTTGCGCCTGATCCTCTAGGCCCGGATCTGCAGCCGGGATTTGGGCGGCTTTAAGGCAGCGGGCAGACCACGCCACACATTCACCGTGAACTCCGCTCCAGTTGGCTCATAAATAGATCATATGGAAAATAAAAAAGTGACTTTATTGTGTTTATGGTTTGTTTTGTAGGAGGCTATGGGGAAAATGGCTAAAGTGGGGAGAGTGGTTCAGCCTGAACGAGAGCTTCAAAGGTAGCTGTGCCTCTTTTGATTTACATCTACTATAAGATGCAAATTTAGGCAAATAGAATTTTTTTTTTACTTCTCTCAATAAAATTATTTTACTTCAAAAGTAATTACAACCCATTTAAAAATATTCCTGTTTTTTGCAGTTTCTACGAGCGAAAGTACAAAGTGTTTCTGCGTCTGGTCTCCCACCAGAGGGAGTACCAGGCCCTCATGGAGAACATGTCACAATGACAACGCTCTGGAATTCAAACCGGGGAGTCTTAAACCGTCATTTTATTTACCGGTAATTTTTTTAAATGACAATAAACATTTTTGTTTGACTCCCGCCTGCACGACTCTCGTGTCCTTTCCGCCTTCCTGTCCGCTGGGCTCAGAGAGGACGTCAGGGAGATCAGAGTGAATGAGCTCCGGTGAGCTGCAAAGCCTTCACAGCTGAGATAACAGTCGAAAAAGACCTTAATTATGATAAGAGGGGCGGGATCATGGTACAGTCCAGATGATTGGATGATTGGGCACAAGTTTCTGTCCTGTGATGTAAAAGCAGTTTTGCCAGGAGAATCAGAAGCTGGTTTATTTGCACAAAAAGCTCCATCATTTCTGCAATTCTGCACTGAAATAAAGAGGCTGCAACTCTACGATGAGTTCAAAATGTGGATATAAGTTAAAATAAGTCCAATATTACTAACTAGTTCGTTATGTTCACGTTTGACAGAGTTGAGTATATACATTCTGTGCGCTCTGTCTGCTTGGCTGACATCGGCGTGTAGCGGAGGTACTTCTTCCCGGACGGCAGGTCCTTGCTGTAGACGCCGTCGGGGAACAAAGCTGCGGCCTCCTCCTCAGACATGGCGGGCGGCACCATCACGCAGTCTCCAGGCTGGCGAAACAGAAATGAGGCGGTTCACGTTTCCCATTGGATGACTGCCGCCGATGTGTCTCATACCTTCCAGTCGGCCGGCGTGGCCACCCGCCTCTCCGCTGTGAGCTGCAGGGAGTCGATCACCCGCAGGAGCTCGTCGAAGTTGCGCCCCGTGCTGGCCGGGTAGAGCAGCGACAGCTTCAGCCGTTTGTCGGGGCCGATGACAAACACCTACGAGGGGATCAAAGGGAGGGTCTGTTATAGAGAGCGACCTCTGACCCTGTGTGTGTGTGTGTGTGGAGGCCTCACACAGCGGGCGGTCAGAGGCATGCCGTTTTTGTCCTTCTCATCTGGGTCCAGCATGCCCAGAGCTACTGCCAGTTCCCGTTTGCTGTCTGCTATGATGGGAAAGGGCAACAAGCCGCTCGCCGACCCCTCACTGTTGTACGCCAGGATGTCCTAACACCAGGAGAGGAGACACAAGAGACGGAGAAGCTCCAAACTTAGGTCTTAAGAGATTACACACCAGTTTAACTCAAATTGATTTGACATTCAAACTCGTTTACTGTTGTGTTGTCTAATAATAAAAGATACATTTGCTTCTGATCAAATGTTTATTTTTCCCAAGTGGCATTTTTTTGTTGTTTTTGATGATTAACATAATTATTGATCCATAATAATTTTCCATAAAGAAAATCAGATGATGTGTGGAAAAAAAGATGGAACCAAAACCTTTAATGTGTGTTGCCTCAAAGAATTCAAGCTGGTCTAAAGGAGGAGCAAAATGTCATTTTTATATTATGTGTCTATATATGTTTATAAAGTGAAACATAAATCACTAAAGCAACAGAAATCCCTCCAAAATAAGATTTTATTTTAAAAATGTAAGTGTAAAGGCTCAAGATTAATTGAAAAAACATTTCACAATTTTATTTGAAATGAAATTTTTTAGCACCACTGATATTTTTGGGCAATTTCCTTTCATATTTTTCTGCCATGATAAAAAGTTTTCCTCCTTTTTTCTCATTTAGTTTGGCAAAATGTCAATCTGCATTAATAGATATAAAGAGGGGCAAAAAAAGTATTTCGTCAGCCACCAATTTCTCCCACGTAAAAATATGACAGAGGTCTGTTATTTTCATCATAGGTATACCTCAACTATGAGAGACAAAATGAGAAAAAAATCCAGAAAATTGCATTTTCTTAAATTTTAAATAATTTATTTGTAAATTATGGTAGAAAATAAGTATTTGGTCACCTACAAACAAGCAAGATTTCCTGTAACTTCTTCTATAAGATGATCCTCTGTCCTCCACTCATTACCTGTATTAATTGCACCTGTTTGAACTCGTTATCTATATAAGACACCTGTCAACAACCTCGAACACTCACACTCCAAACTCCACTATGGTCAAGACCAAAGAGCTGTCTAAGGACACCAAAAACAAAACTGTTGACCTGCAGCAGACTGGGAAGACTGTAATATTGATGTGAAAAAATCAACTGTGGAGCAATTATTAGGAAATGGAAGACATACAAGACCACCGACAATCTCAAGATATTCAAGATTTCACCCTGTGGGATCAAAATGATCACAAGAACGGTGAGCAAAAATCCCAGAACCACATGGGGGACCTAGTGAATGACCTGCAGAGAGCTGGGACCAACGTAACAAAGAATACCATCAGTAACACACTATGAGACTCAAACTCTGCAGTGCCAGACGTGTCCTCCTGCTAAAGCCAGTACATAAGAATGCCCGTCTAAAGTTTCAATGATCCAGAAGACGATTGAGAGAATGTTCCATGGTCAAATGAAACCAAAACAGAACTTTTTGGTAAGAACTTTACTTGTCATGTTTGGAGGAGACAGAATGCTGAGTTGAGTTCAAAGAACACCATACATACTGTAAAGCATGGGGGTGGAAACATCATACTCTGGGGCTGTTTTTCAGCAAAGGGACCAGAACGACTGATCCATGCAAAGGAAAGAATGAATGGGGATATATATGGTCAGATTTTGCATGAAAACCTCCTATCAGCAAGGACATTGAAGATGAAACATGGCTGGGTCTTTCACCATGACAACCATCCCAAACACACTTAACGGGTAATGAAGGAGAGGCTTCATAAGAATAATTTTAAGGTCTTGGAGTGGCCTAGCTAGTCTCCAGATCTCAACCCCATAGAAAATCTTTGAAGGGAGTTGAAAGTCTTTGTTGTCCAGCGACAGCCCCAACACATCACTGCCCTAGAGGAGATCTGCATGGAGGAATGGACCAAAATACCAGCAACAGTTTGTGAAAACCTTATGAAGACTTGCAGAAAACATTTGACTGCTGTCATCAACAACAAAGGGTATGCAACAAAGTATTGAGATTAACTTTTGTTAATCTTATTTTCCAACATCATTTACAAAATTTTGATAAACACATTAAGGCATTCACTAAATCAGCCTATTATCATCTCAAAAATATCTCAAGGATTAAAGATCTGATGTCTAAGCAGGACCTGGAGAAACTAGTGCATGCTTTCATCTTTAGTCGACTTGATTACTGTAACAGTGTTTTTACAGGACTACCAAAAAAATCCATCAGGAAACTGCAGCTTATTCAGAACTCTGCTGCTCGGGTTCTCACAAGGACCAAGAAAGTAGACCACATCAGTCCAGTTCTGAGGTCTTTACACTGGTTACCGGTCTGTCAGAGGATAGACTTTAAAGTTCCTAGAGTCAGAACTCAACATGGAGAAGCTGCATTCAGCTTCTACGCTCCACAGATCTGGAACAGACTTCCAGAAAACCTTAGATCTGCTGAAACACTCAGTGTATTTAAATCCAGGTTAAAGACTCACCTGTTCTCAGCTGCATTTGATTAATATGTATTCAAAAGTTTACGTCCGCACTTTTATCTATGCTTGTTTTAAATTTTTACTTTCTTTTAATTTTATTTTAATGATTTGAATGATGATGAATGACATTTTTACTATTTCTTTTGATTGTTTCTTTTAATGCTTTATGTAAAGCACTTTGAATTGTCTCTGTACATGAAATGTGCTATACAAATAAACTTGCCTTGCCTACAAATACTTTTTTGAAAAAAATCAGACAATGTGATTTTCTGAATGTTTTTTCCTCATTTTGTCTCTCATAGTTGAGATATATGATGAAAATTACAAACCTCTCCCATCTTTTTAATAAGTGTGAGAACTTGCACAATTGGTGGCTGACTAAATACTTTTTTGCCCCACTGTATTTGTCATGTTTTTCTATTCATTTTAAAGTATTGACAAAAATGTGAAGTTTTTGTTTACTGTTGTTTACTTTAGTTTTCTTTCTCTTTTTGGCAAGAATGTCTTTTTGTAAATAAAAAGTGTCCAATCATTTCTAATTCTTTAATTCAATTTCACTTGTTT
>NC_050528.1:24730729-24748380 GCF_002922805.2 Oryzias melastigma
AATTCCCACTCGGGTCATCTTTTGATCTATTTTAAGAGTTCCTTGTGGTTTTTTAAATAAAACTTGTGTCGTTTTATATGACTTAGTAAGCCATTTCCCATCATCCTTTTGTTTACATTCTTCCCCACTAGCTTACAGCCCCTCACAACTCCGACCTAACATCACTGATGCAGCAATATTAGCGAGCAATATTGGAGCAATCCAAGTGTACAGTCCAGATGTTAATGGATCTATTTGTCTCCAAGTGGGTGTTTGTAGTTCTGTCACAACTGAGAGTCTTTTCCAACAGCATTTTTTTCATCTGCTCCTGATTCACAACGATTTGAAGAAAGAAATACTCAGAAATAATCTCAGGTAAAGGGAAGAAGCTCTCAGTCGCGTCCACTTTTCTGGAGGGTGTGAGTGAAGGTTCTGTGTCTGCAGATGTTCTCGGGTGTATGTTTTGTGCACCTTGCTCCATCCGTGGTGATCCTCCAGGGTGTCGATGGACAGCGCCAACATCTTAACGCCCCGCCTGCGGAACTCGCCGCTCATCCTGGTGGCGCGCCCCAGCTCCGTGGTGCACACAGGCGTGAAGTCTCTGGGGTGAGAGAACAGGATTCCCCATCTAGAGGAGAGAGGCAGCACGGTCAGAGCGAAACAGCTTTCGACTTTGCTCAATTTCCTCTCAGACGCAAGTGTGGCCACATTTCAGCGCCGAGGCTAAAATTGCGCCACGGAGTGACTCTTGCGTCTGAGAGCAACATGACAGGATGTGACCCAGTTTGCCCTTAACTTGATCTCAGAGGAAAGTTCTGTCTCATCTTTGACTGATCGATCTGTCCTTTACAGAATGAAAAGGTTGGAGGTTCGACTACAAACATCTCAGTTATTTGTCATCTGAGGAACACTAAAAAATATCAGTCTTTAAATGAAAATTTATCTTACAAGTGTAGTATTATACTTTAGACACTCAGTTCCGAAAGATGCAAAGCAGAACAACACACACAAAACAGGAACTGTGCGCGCGGAACACTTCCAACCCCTCCTGTAGCCAACAGCCTGCAGGTCTACTCACGAATCCCCGAGAAACTGGTGCAGTCTGATTCTCCCGTGGGTGGTGTCAGCCTCGAAATTCGGGATTACATCTCCGAGCAGCAGTCCCGGCATAGTGCGCGCGTCCTGGACACGATGCCGTGCCGAGTTCTGCGGCTTCGATGACTGACAGTTTCAAAAGAAGAAGGGGGGGTGGGGGGCGTGAGTCTGCGTGACACCGCCCCGCCGCAAAACACCTGCGCGCCCACGTCGTGCGCTCTGGAGAGATTGTAGAGAAAATAGATTCACTTGACTTGTGTGTGCGTTATTCTTGATTTGTAGCCCATACCGTATATTTGGTGTGTAACTGTGTGTACTTTCATTTGTGTGTTATTACATTCGAATATAAAAAGCTTACAAATACAATTTACGCACACACAATTTGAAATTACAGCATATTAAAACTATTACAAACGGCCCCTGTACGTAAACAAATCTTTACGCACCAATCACCTGAGACAAAACCACATTTCACAGATCAGAGTCACAACTGCAAGAGGGGTTGTGAGATTCATTTCACATCTTCAGATAGATTATGCATCTAAATGCTGGTAGTATGCTGGGTCATCGGGGTTTTCTAAGTGGGAAAATGTCACGTTTTTACAACATATTCATTGGCTAACAAAAGAATTACGAATTAGACAGTTACACACAAACACAAGCTACAAATCAAGACTTAAACACAAATCAAAAAGGCATGTAAATACAAGAATTACGCATACATAAATCCAAAGTTACAAACAAATAGACAAACACAAGTCACAAATCAGGAGTTACACACAAATCAATATTTACACACAAACACGCAAACACAAGTCACAAATCAAGAATTACGCGCACAAATCTAAAGTCACGCACAAACAGCCAAACACAAGTTACAAATCAAGAATTTTGGATGCACAGATTCACAGTTACACACAAACAGGTGAACACAAGTAACACGTCAATAAATCTCACGCACAAATCCAAAGTTTCACACAAAAAGGCAAACATAAGTTAAAAATCAAGAATTAAGCACACACACCCAATCACAAGTTACAAATCAAGAATTATGCATGCACAATTCCACAGTTACACACACACAAAGGTAAATGTAATTAACACATCAATAAATACCACACACAAATCCATAGTTACACACATTCACAAGTTACAAATCAAGAATTACGCACACACAAACCCAGAGTCTATTTTCTCTCCATGAGATGTTGCCGACTTCAGGTAGCACGCTCAAAGGGGGGCGCCAGGGTGACAGGTGCAGCACGTAACAGAATCATAAATTGTGAAGAAATGAAAAATAGCCATGATGTCATCATCAGTTTTTACTTTTAAGCAAAAATGTCCTAAATGTCTGCCCTTTCTTTTCAGTAAGTGTCCTTTCATTTATAAAGTTACTCTCAAAAACAAAGGTTACAAAAAGGAAAGCTTTTTTTATCTTTGTGGTTGTGTATATTTTGTAAAAATGAACATCTGAGTGCCAAAGTTTCCCCTTTGGCACTTCCGGACCTCCAAATTAAAAGATTCTGATTCACCTTAAAATCTCGAGAGGAAAAAGGTGCAAACGAAACTATGAACAAACCTAATTTTTACTCTGTTATGACCCGTTTGATGAAATAAACAAGGCCTAAGCAGGTCCATCCGCGAACAAAGGCTTAAGTCAACAAGTTTAGGAGCTGTCCTATTTTTAGTCACGTGACAGGAGCAGTCCAGTTGCACGCTGGAAACACTTTAACCTCTGTGAAGTGGAGTCACACGCTTGCTTGCAGGATGCCTTGCGTCTGAGAGCTCCGGGGATTTCGTTCAAGGGGAGGTGGACAGATTACTGACGACATTTCTGTCAAAGGGAAAAATGTCCTCGCCAGGGTCCAGACGGAATAGTTGCCGCGCGGTCGCGTGCGGCAGCCGGGCGTCATCCGAGGGGAACACCCGCCGCCGGGGCTCCAGCGTGTCTTACCTGTCCTCTGGGGCGCAGGCTGAAGACCTGTCCGTCAGTCTGAGCCAGCCCATAATCACCATCACGTTTCGGTTTCTGCTGGCGGTGGACCTGTGGCTGTCCAAGCGGCTGGGAGTGTGCGCCTACGAGGAGTCTGCGTGGGGGAGCATACGACCCCTCGTGCGCCTGGTGGAGTTCTCTGGGCATGTCGTCCCGTGGCTCATCGGCACTGTGTACACTCTTCTTTGCAGGGAGAGTGTGGTGGAGCAGGAGATCATGCTGAATTTGTTTCTAGGTAAGAGATCAAATCTCAGGTTTAAAATTTCCACCTGTTGTAAAAACCTCGGTGCATGCGCACTGGTTCCATTCCAAATACATTTAATGTCACTGGGCCAAATTGGTTTTCATGAATCAAGAAAAAGGAAAAGTCTATACGTTTATTTCATCAAATTGATCCCAAAACTGGTTGCATAATTTTAATCTCATCACCAGTTTGGTTATAAGTCTGTGCGTCTTTACGCACACATGTGCCAACATCAGAGCGCAGCCTTTGGCAGCGATTGATGCCCATTCTTGAGATGCGGCCAACAATGGCATTAACCATTGAAGTAAAATCACTTTAGTCCACCTCCACCTTTAGAACAACCTGCACGTGCGCACCCAAATGACATGTATTCCCTTGTTCTGATAATGTGACCACGACTCAGAAACCATGTTCCATAGTCTATATGCATCCAGGTTATATTTGTTGAGTGACAGCTTCAAGTTCAGGCGCTGCGCTGTTGTACTCTGTTGTCCTGTTGTTACATACCAGAGCTATTCTCGGCACTTAACAGCCGATTTAGGAAGGACAGGTGTTTTGGAAACACCGTGGCTGCTCACTGGCGCATACTGGTAAGATATTAACGAGGTCAAGGGCTTTGAATCTCCATTATTTCATAAAAGAAACGTTTTTATGTTGCATAGTTGTAGCTTCTATTAAGATGAACAAAAGGTATGAAAAAGTGACGGTAATAAATCTATAAGGGAACTTAAAAAATGTTTAGTGGCACAAAACTTGTGAAAATCTAATTATTTATTTAACCGTTTTTGCTTTATTTAAAAATACAAAGTTGTTGATGTTGTTATTTACTAAGTTTAAGAATGTCTTCTTGAATTCTGTTGAAGATTAGAAGATATTTAATATGAATTAGATGCATTTTGTTATCTAAAGTAAGTTAAATGAATTTCACTGATAATATGATTTAAGTTATTATAATCAATATGTAATAATTTCAATTAAAAAGAACCATGATTTAACTGACATATATATTATTTTTATTGTTTTTTCACATATTAGATAAAGACTAATGTCATTTTAGTTTAAAAACTGCAGCTTAACTGAAGTGGAACTCTAAATTCACAAAGAGCTTCAGAAGTTCATCCTGCTATAGAACCTCAAATAATGATCTATTTTTTGTTCTTCCTCCAAAGCTCTCATTCTGGACGTCCTGCTGGTCAGAACTGTCAAGACCCTGGTCAGACGTCGAACGCCTGCTCAGAACCGCTCTGACATCCTCTCCGCCTTCTTCGTGGAGCGATACTCCTTCCCCTCAGGTCACGCCTCGAGGGCCGCCATGTGCGCCCGCTTCTTCCTGGCGCAGCTGGTGGACACCGCCTCCATGCGGGTCCTGGTTGTGAGCTGGGCCGCCCTGGTGAGCCTGTCCCGACTGCTGCTGGCCAGACACTATGTGACGGACGTGGGCTTCGGCCTGGCCATGGGCTACTGCCAGTACAGCTTGGTGGAGCGGTTGTGGGTGACTTGGGACTTCCTGCAGGAGGTGCTGCTGATGCGGCTCAGGGAGAGCTTCGACAGGGCTTACAGCGGACTCTGGACAGTGGACTGGAAACTGTAGATCAGGCGCAGATGTGAGTGAGTCAGCCTGTGTGGAGGAAAAATGTGTGGCTTGAGATCATTCAGAAAATCCCTGCTATTCTTTATTTATTTTTAACCAGGATAACCGTTTAAGCCCATCAGAATCCTCTAAAGTCTCACTCCGATTGTGTTTTTGGTTGTTTTAAACATGATATTTTTCTGATGATGGAGGACATATATAAAGAAAATTTAGCTTAAAATTGCATTTGTGAGTATTTATTCATCCAAATTGTTGTGAATAAGGAGATGAATAAAGGTAGTTTGAAAGAGCTCATTTGTGACGTAGAAAATACTCTGGGTGGACCATAAACTCTCTGCTCTAAGCTATTGGCAATGGGAAGAGGGGGCGGGGTTGCTTTGTCCCAACAGTCCTGCCCACATCACAGGTTTTTTTTTTTTATTTTGACTAAAAAAACAAAATCATCATCATTAAAAAAATGAAAAAAAGAAGATAGATCAACAGAGGATCGGAGTGGGACTTTTAAAATGTCTTTCTTGTTTGAGGAAAACCCACAAATAAGATGCAGCTTGTTTGCACAACAACAAAAACGTTGCCCTATATTATAACTTTGCATCTCAGTTTTTTTTAGCTGTAAATGGCACCAGTACGGATGCTCAGTGGTTGTCTGGTTTCAGTTTCTGTGGTTTCACCCCGAGCCTTTAAAACCCAGAATGAGAAGCATTTTTGAGCAAACAATGCTCGCGATGAGTCAGACCGCCTCCCTCCAAGTTTCCATCAGCTGCAGCCGAGTCCTCTGACTGCGATTAAACTCTAATACACCTCATCTCGTCTTACAGTGTTGATACGCTGAGCTGCCGTCACCTCCTTTTTAACATACCAGCACAACCTCCAAACTCAACGGTGCAGCCGGCACGTGCGTGATTTGGATTTACATACTAAAGATGTCAAGAAGAGAAGATAGGATTTATTTGGGCTGGAACTTAAGTGGGGCGTATAAAGTGTTGACAGCGGAGCTGGAAGACATTCATGTATGTGTGTGTTGGTCTGGTCAGTTGTCTCTAGAGGACAGAGCAAAATAGTGATTGTAATGTGCTACAATGACAATGTGTTGCTGCTGCAAAGTTCTCTGTTAATGTCCTCACGGTTTCTTAAATCTCATCCATCGAGCTGCCAGTCTGCAGCATTTTGATGATTCAATCAGGGGTCTTAAGCCACATTTTTAGTATTTTTGCTCTGAAAAATGGAAGCTCAGATACATCACCTCCCTGTTTTACAGGGCAGTATTAACCCCGTTATGAATATGTGAAAACAATTGAACAGATTCTTTTGGTTTGTTTATAGTCACACTGCTGTTCCATGTTTAGTGAAATGTGCTGCTCTGGCTGCATTTGTGGGCCAGTGTACAAAGTGTATGTCTGTACTGTCTTGTAATAAAGAATAAAAAACCTGCAGGGATTTCTCTGGTGTTTCTAACAGCACTCCTCAGCCAACACAAAGGAAAAATTGAGTAAAAAGACTCTTGTTTCAAGAAAAAAATAGAAAAATAATTCTGTTTCTACGGTGGCCCTAAAGTTCAAATCACATCAACAAATTGCAAAAACATTTGAAAAATCATGACAATTAAAAAGTAAAACAAATATTAAAACAACAGTATTATATTTTAGAGAACAAAACACATTTCCAGAAACTAAAATGTAAAAAAAAAATTAGAAACAAAATGAAAGGTTAGAAAAACCAAGCACAATGAGAAACCAGAAAAAGTAGATACTTGTGGACATCGCTGATTGGATGATTAGTAGGCCTATCGCTTCATGTCAGATAACGACAAAACTAAATATCAATTTCCCATAGTGTCTACTTTTTCCAGTTTCTTGTTGGGTTTTGTTTTTTCATATTTTGCTTTGATTTCCGTAAATTACTTTTGCTTTCATGAATGTTTTCTTCTTTTTCACGGAAACTAGAAAAGGTGTCTACTATCGAACATCATTGATTGGATGATTTTTCATCTGAATACTGGATATTATCATCCGATTAGTGACATTCCAAAGTACTTTTACTAGTTTCTCCTTGTGTTTTCTTTTTCTAGCTTTTCATTTTATGCTTCAGAGATTTTTTTTTCTTCTGAAATGTTTTTTATATAGTTTTTTACATTTTGGTTTTTGGAGTTTTATTTTATTTTTCTCAAATATAATTCTGTTTTCGAAATATCTGTTGTGCTTTTCTGTGATTCCTAAAATGTTTTAGCGTCGAGTGATTTGTTGATGTGATTTGCACTTACTGTTAAAGGTAACATCGTTTCCTGTAGGAAGCAACACCTACACGCTGAGTTGTAACAACTTTGAAAAACTTGATAAAATGAAACTACAGAAATGTATCATTTGTGGATTTAAAAATAAAAATAAAAAGATTGGAATTTAGAGGATTTCCATGATAGAAAGTTTTATACACAATGCATTTGTTCATAAAGCACGGGGTGCTGCAGGTCTGGTTTAAACCTCTCACCGAGATTGTAATTTTTAATGGTAAATATAGTGCTTTTCTGCCTTGATTTAAAGCCTGTTTAAAGCCTGTTTCAATTAAATAATTATAGGAAAATGATAAAAGATGAATGACAAATAGCAACTAGAAAGATGAGGGAAGGTAAATTAAATTAAAATATCAGCTAAAAGTTTTCCTAAAAAGATATGTCTTTCTCTGTTTACAAATCTGTCTTCGGGCAGAAGATACAAAACAATCAAATCGAGGACAAATCGATTTAATTGGTCATTTAATCAAAGGCTATAAAAATTATCTGTGTTTACATTTTTTTGTGGGGAGAAGTAGGAGATCTTGTTCTACGTCTCTAGACATCAACTGAAGTGCTTTTGGAGGAATTTAGCTCTGCTCCATTTTGAAGAGCTTTTTACATTTTGATTTGCAGGGAGGTGATGAAACCTCAACAGCCTGCTTATAGAACAGGGATAATCAACTCCAGGCCTCAAGGGCCACATTCCTACATGTTGCTCTGGCATGTTCTAATTGGCCTGACACACCTGAACCAGGTAATCAGTCATGAGTAGGGCTTGGATATCAGGAAATCATGCAGACTCTGTGGCCTTTGAGGCCTGGAGTTGCATATCTCTGTTATAGAACATCTTAATCAACTTCAAACCCAGACCTGGACTGGAGGTGGATTTCCTGGTGGGTGGAGCCTTTTTGGAAACATCACATGATCTTTAGCTTGAGATCACAAATGAATTGTCTCATGTTCAGAGATCGGAATTAATGCTTTCAGTATATAGACAAGGTACCGAAGCTTCAAAGCAGCCACAACTTCCTATTTCTTATTGGGACTTTTTGTTTTTTAAGGTAAAATTTGTTTCATGTTGTGAATTATTTGAATGTGGCGATGCAGAAACAAAACATTACATCCTGGAGGCATTTTGCAAAGCTTAACCTGCTTATTTCCGAAAGAAAAACATGCATGAAAGTTTTTTCTTCACATATTTTATTCAACAGATAAAATAATACTTTACAAACATCATGCTCAGTTACTGACCAGATCAGAGCGGCACAGATCTGCTTCTGTTTGTCATCTTCTTTTTATAACACATCACAAAATCAAGATGCAAATACAAAATAAAATGCATGAAAAGCCTCTCTGTGTTTGACTTTACTTGGCTCCGTGGCGGGGTCTGCCCAGTCTGACGTCATACGTGACCATATGGAAGTTGTCCCACGCGTACAGCTTCCTGTGGGCGTGGTTGTAGTCCACCATGCTGTTGTAGTGGTACCTGTTCTTGAAGGGCACAGAGGTGGCCCGGCCCTCACCAGTGGCTGTGTCGAACGTGAAGTTGATGGTGGTGTTTGCGGCGGTGTAGCTGGCCACCGTGTACAAGCGTCCACACACCATGAAGGCGTTGGCAACCGAGTTCTTCCTGATCTTGGTCTCCCAGCTCTCCTTCACCTGCAGACTGACCGGGTCCAGCTGGGAAATGACGATGGCGCCTTTGGCTTTGGTCGTGCTGTAGATGGCCCACAGACCCCGCTCATCCACGGCGAGGTCAATGTCTGTGTAGCCCCCCCAGGAGTAAGGGTGCTGGCCGTGAAAGCCAGCGTGCGGCAGCTCCAGGCGAGATGCCAGACTCTCCGTCACCAGGTCGTAGCGGATCAGCGTGCGGCTCCGTCGGCGTTGGTAGTAAAGCGAGCCTCTGTAGAGGGTGGCGCCTGTGCTCTCCACCGGCTCTGGTAGAACCAAGACTTTAGAGGGGAAGCCTCGAGAAAACTGCTCCATGTCTTCATACATGAAGAGCTGACGCACGTCTGTCCCCACTGCGTCGATGCGCCACACCGTTTGGTTGGTGAAACCGGGGCCCCGAGGGTCGGGGTCCTGCAGCCACACGCCGTACTTTCCTGTTATGCTATCAGCTTTCCTGTGCAGCACAGGGTTTCCCACCGACAGTAGCTCTCCACACCCTGAGGATAAAAACAAAAGATGAGAAAAGGGAGTTTTTTTTAAGATATAAATAGATATTTAAAAAATCTTAGCTTACCTGTGAAGCTCAGGTTTCCCTCAGGGAGCAGGCGGGATGCAGGAAGCTCTGTCACCTCGGCCTTCATCTCCTGATAGGCATCGTTCCTCAAATCATGTACAGGATCTAACCAAAGAGACAGTTTTTGATGCTGAATTAATCTTTAATATATATATATATATCTTTGTGGAACAAAAAATTAGCAAGACTACATCATGGTTTTCCTAAAAATACATAAAAGACCCACTCATATGAAAATGGTCTTTTTAACATGTTATTTTCCTCATGATGGAGAACATACTGGATATGAAGAAAATTAGGCATAAAGATGCATTTCTGTGTATTTTTTTTGTTTCAATCGTTTTGAACCAGGAGGAGATGAAAAATTGTAGTTTGAAAAGACTTGTAGTAGTGACGTTGAGGCCAAAAACTCTTACAGACAAATGTGTCCATGTACGTCTTTGTTTTCCTCGTCCGATCTGGAATCTGACTTTTAATTTTTGTCGCACAGGTAAACTTATGTTAGGGTTGTGAGGGGCTGTAAGCTATAGCGGTGTGCCAAAATATCAACATTGCGATATATTGCAATATTTACTCCTGCGATTGATCCTCGATGGGTTCTCACCAAATATCTATCTTTAATTTTTGATTGAAAAAGCTGTAAATCGCTATATTCTTTTGGTGAGATGTTTCCTCAGAGGTCGATAGGGCAGTTACTTGAATTATTTCATTTTTGTTCTGTTGTTTACAACAATTTTACACTAAGTAGTGGCACTGCTGTTCATGTTTACTGTTGTCAGCACTGAATCTGACAGATAATTCAAATTCGATTGGAGTCAGTGCTTGTGAAAGACATTATTACAGATTCCAGCAATGTTGTACAAAAGTTTCTATTATTTATTAAAATAAGACACAAATTCTTTATTATGATTGTGTTTAAGCTAGAAAATAAATGGGGATATATTTTCCCAAAAATCATGTGTTCTTTTGTGAGTTTTTGAGATGATTTTGACCAATTATCTCAGTATCGTGATATCAATGATATTGTGAGCCATGTATCGCGTATCGCATCGTATCGTGAGGTACCCAGTGATTCCCAGCCCTAGTAAGCTAGCAGGAGAATGTAAACAAATAAGGGATGATGGGAAATGAGGGCAGGCTTTACTCCAGGCCAACAGCCACAAGTTAGAGCCAAATTTCTGAAGAACTACCGCCCATCTGCAGAAAATATGTCCTTGAATATTTGAGTTTTTTTTTACTTTGGCAAAAAACAGCAACATCCTGAATAAAAGATCACTATGAATGCTGTTAAAATTGATCAAAAGATGATTGGAGTGGGACTTTAAACTCATTCAAATGCTAAAAACTATTGAGTAAATTGACTTAAAATGAAGAAATAATGTTTTAAATCTTGTTTTTTTTTTTTTAATTCCTGGACTAAAAATCTTTAATTGCTTAAGTTTACTTCAAAGACATTCCTTTTTTATCTTAACCTTTAGGGGAGTCAATTGAGAACCAGTCCCATTTGCAATGGAGTAATATAACAGACAAAAGTAACAGCAGAAAAACACAAAGGGTAAATACACCTAATGTACTAAATGTTTTTGTCTATTGACTCCTTGAAGTGCATACCTTTGCCAGGTCTGTAGTTGTACAGAGCTCCCTCAGAAGCTTCAGTCTGTTGGCAGGATCTCTTCCTCAGGCTCTCCGCCTCCCGGTCCAGCTCGGCCAGAGAGGTCTGCAGCTTCTGGACCTGTCGGCTCAGATGCTCCTTGTCCTGCTGCAGCTGGTCCCTTTCCCTTGTGACCTGGCTGTAAGCTTCCTGGAGACTCTCCTCCGCCGTCCCGGCACCGCTGCTTCCATCCGCTCCATCAACCAGGCGACTGACAAGAGCTTCAACCAAGGTGAGCCGAGACAGGACTCCGGTCAGTTCTTGCTTGGTGCTGCTTCCAGAGCAGCTGGACTCCGTTGGACTGGGCACAGTGAAGGTGTAATGGCAGCGTCCGGCCGGGTCGTTAAAGCGGCGGAGAGAGGCTTGGCTTTGAGCCTGACATTGACAGAACAAGAAGGAGAAGAAGGAGAGAGATACTTGGAGCCACATTCTGGATGAGCTGCAAATGTATTTGTCTTTTCTGATAAAAAAATGCTTTTCTTTTTTCTTCTTAACTGCCCCCTGACTACCCTTGTTCACGCAGGTCGTATCTGGGGTCCTGCAGCCCTCCCAGTTGAGTATTTATAAAGGTTAGAAGGGGAGGGGTGCTGAGGTGCTGCAGGGGCTAAACAGAGCTTGTGTAAAGGTGCACGTGTTTCTTTCCTTTTTTATGTTTTTCTTTTTTGCAGGAGATCTGAGGAGTGCTGAGTAATAGTAGATAATGTGAAAACCACACTGTTTCCGTGGAAAAATTAACGTACTATGTTTTCGGCTGCACAGAATTCCTCAGGAGCTGGAATGTTGTTTTGACTGGTTAGAAAAACTTTATGCGTCTAGCAGCCCTTTTTGTTTACTTCCTTTTTTGCCAATAGCTTTTTTTAAATTATTATTATTAGCCAACTATGTGATTAGCTGTACGGATAGTTTATAACCTCATCCGTCGGTGAAACTGCGGTCGCAGGGGAAGTTGTTGAGGAAAACAGCGTGATCACCATCAAAACAAGACAGTGGTTCAGCCACTGCACAGCTGGTCAGATGTCTGGCACTGCAGGCTGTCCGGCTGGGACGTAATCTGCTTAAGAAAACTATCAAAGCATTCCTGAATTAACAGAAAAACAGGCTTCCGTGTAAAAACAGTCATTTAAAACTAAGTAATTGGAATAAAAGACACAATTTAATGAATAACTGCCCATTTTCATTAATCCCAATTCACATTTTTTACTATATTGTGTCTCACGATACAATACATATCGCGATATATATATATATTTATATCCTAAGACTGTACCAGAACAATTTTTAACTTTTTTGACTTAGAAAAAGCTCTGTCTCAATATTAATATGTATTTTGTTGCAAAAAAAAGGTAAAATTAATTCTATGTAAGGATCTCAACATTGAGCTCCGCAACTATCTCGTGAACAAGTTGCTTTTACCATCAAATTCATGGTGCTTTTCTTTAAGCAAATTAAGAAATATTTGTTTTTAAAGGAAACAAGTCTGACTGAACCTTTAACACAAGCTGAATCTCACTAGATCTTGTTGTTGTTTTGGTTGCGGTGTTGAGCTGCTGTGCTGCCTACTAGTGGTTGGAGGTTTAGGTGGTAAACAAAAATAAAACGCTGAAGTACGCTCACAAGTAAATAAAAAAATATTGTCGTGTCAACATTTTAAATTGATACAAGTATCGACAAACAAAATATTGCAATATATTGTAGAATGGATTTTTCCCCACACCTCTGTTGTGTTCAGTCCAACTGTGTTCAACTACTCTAATTTTAAATTAGAAAACAATAAACATGCCAATGCATTTATCCTCCTGTATTTCCCTTCTTATGTGATTTTCTTGATGTCTGCAGGGACTCAATTAATCCTACATACTTTGTCGGCTGTAAAGTTATCGTGTCTGTTTTAAAGGCTGTAAAAAAGCAGCAGGTTCCCACAAAGTTTGAACCACAGAGGTGTGTCTGTTATGTAACATAACATTTGAGGAATCATTTGGAGGTAAGAGCAAGGCTCCTTTGTTGTGGGAATGAGATGATCACACGGAGAAGCAGCGCCAGAGTGTTTGTGAGTTAAAGTGTTCCTCATGTTGACCCTGAGCACAGGACACTGTAAAATGTCGAAATCGTGGCTTTTGAAGTACTGAAGAGACATAAATCTTAAAGAAACAGAGACGCCAACCAGCTTCAATTGGATTTTTTTATAGGGTAATTCAAACCAAATTTCTTTTTCCCCCTCATACTTCCTATGTTCCTTTTTTACTCCTCAACTTACTATGTTTTCAAAACATATAAATACCTCTATGAAGTAACAACTCGTAAATAAAAGTTTTGCATAACTTTATCATCTGAAACTTATCCACAATTTAACTTCATAAAAAAAAAAAACATGAAAATGCACTGAAATTTTTACTATTTGAAACCCTATGGCGTCGACTGATGCACATCAAACCACTTCAGCTTCAAACTTAGCTTAATTTAGCATCTACTTAAAAGGAAACACATATTTTTGTCAGATCTGGAAATACATTATTTTATCAAATAAAACAATACACAATGGACATACATGCAGAAAGCTTTGTTAAAGTGAGCCTTGACACTGTTAGCTTAACTTCCTGTTGTGTTGTAGGTTTAGCTTCAAGCTAAGCTAACAGGTAGCAGCTATGTGAGACTTTACCAAAACTAGCTAGTCTTTTCTGGGAACAAAACAGCACTAAGTTCTGTAAAACCAGATACCACATCTACTTAAAGCTGAATTAACCCTGGCAGAGACATTTATTGGCTATCCTGATGGTACATTTTACTCATGCGTTTAAATAGCACAATGTTACGCAATAAAATGAAAAACAGCAAGACTGCTGTGGTCATTAGCCTCACTAAAAAACAGTGGTGTCATGTTACAGTGGAGAACAGTTCAGTTAAATATGTAAGAACCTTCATGTGCTTCCCAGACTTTTCTTTTTTATTGGTGGGGACTCTTGCATAACACATTTTTAGTTGTGTGTGTAGGGTGGGTCTGTCTATGTTATAGGCTACAGGCAGAACTGAGTTAACAGCCTTCTCCTTCAGAGCAGGTCATGAGTCACCATTAAAAACCCAAACAATAGGCCTCAGTGCTCTGACTTTAATGTTTATGACCTCTGGATGGGTTTTTGCATAACATCAAACGTATCATATTTGATTGTAGGAACATTTGAATAATAATAAACACTGATAGTGATCAACACTGTCCTTTGGTTACAAAAAATGTCTGCTAAAATTGTAACCACAAGTCTTGCACCCACACAATTGAAACGTGTAAGTGGGATGACATGCGCCGCTAAGTCATCAAGGTGTTGCACAGGAGGTCACTGACTTAGTGATATGAGAGCAAACTCCCCAAAATGAAACATAAACACCAGATTTCACCTTTTGTCAGAAGTGGAAGAGTTCTGAATCTGTTTTGGAACTTTGTGCAAATGCAGTTAAAGTCCCGTTATTAGACTCCTGTTGTATGACTCTGCCTGGATTTGAACTCACTACCTTCCAGTCTCAGGATGGACACTCTACCACAAAGCCACTGACCAAAAATAGTTACAATAACAATAGAACCACTTCTTAATACTTAAAAAAACCCTTGTATTAAGTTTTAGTTGCATGGACTTAGCATGCTATAGAAGAAGAGAATTCCCCAGAGATCAAAGTAAGCCTTTCTGATTACAGTCTGGCTGTCATGAATGCATTCAAATCAGTCAATTATTTTAAAGAGAAAAGCAAATTATTGTTTTCATGAGAAAAGCGCAATATTTTTGCAGCTGCCTTGTTTTTAGTGTCATCTGACTGTAACTAAAATCTGCGTCTAAACACATAGTGTCAAAGTAATGTGACCTCTGCACAGTAATTCTAACAAAGTCTCTTCTAACAAAGAGAAGCATCTGTCAAACCTGCTCCTTTTAAGTACAGGTTTATGAGATTCCTGTACTGTGAGCAATTCCACTAAACCTAGTTTTCCTTCTCGCTGCCAGAACTGCTGATGGCTTTCTCTGAGTTAGTGATTCTAATTAAAATACACACAAACTAGACATTTTCACCAGTTGTAATGTATTTTACTTCATATAAGAGTTAAAATATTCACAAAAGAGAATAAAACTGTTCAGTAAATGAACAAAAATTACATACTTTTACGCCAAATGTGCTCAGGATACTAGTTTAATTATTTTGCATGGAAACTTCCTAAAGGTACTGAAATTAATGAAGATAACGAATGGCTCAAAGCTGAGTGTTACATTTATACAACTACTCAAAAGAATTCAAATAAACTGACTTTTTGGAAGACAATCTTTGTCTAGCTTTTGCATTTTTGAATTACTTTTACACTGAAAAATACAATGAACCACTTTCAAAACATCTGTTTTTGTGTCAAAAAGGAATAAAAAAGCTGAATGTTGTCCAGAGAGACTTCACTGATCACAACTGCCCAGATCTAAAGTACATCATCCATCTACTATCCGAATATGATTCAGTGATTTTGATTACTATTTATTTCCCATTTAGAGCTAATGCTTACCCTGATTTCAAAAGTTTGTCATATAATTTGTCTAAAGCAAAATTAAAAAAAGCTGTGTACGTTTTTTATTTATTTATTTATTTATTTTTTAACCATTTAAATGTTTTATTTAAACGGAAAATCCCATTGAGATCTGCAAAACTCCATTTTTCAAAGAAAAGTCCTGTCTGACCAAGAGGCAGAATATAATCCCAACCCAAGACATTTCATGCAATTAAAACAATAAAAAAAGATTTTTACACTAACAAACCGAGATGGTTATATTGTTTTTTGCAGGAAATTCTAGTCTGTATATGTATGATGATGAAAAGCCATTTTCCCCGCTCCTGATGTTAGAGACATACAGTGGGGAAACGTCCCAGAAGCATAGGGTGTCCAAATCCAGGTCTACTTCTGGCTTTCCAGAACCCTCCTGCCTTATCTGATGCTGATCACCTGGATCAGGTGTATTTAGCCAACAACGAGCTTCAAAAGCAGGTTGGTTAATACAAGTAGAACATCGATGCTCAAGGCCTGGATTTGGACATCCCAGACCTAAGGCCTCCACTGAAGTTTGATAGGACCATCCCAATGTTACACATACATTTGTACCAAAGGACATTGAACTAACTGAATGTCCTTCAATAATTGTGACTACAGTTTACAATTGTGAGTTTGTGTGCTACAGTTTGCTATGAAATGCAATGTTTGATGTTGAATATGTATGCAATATTCCTATAGTTCAGCACATGAAGAAATGTTACAGCACTAAGTCTTTTCTGTTGATGGAAAGGAAAACATAATTTGTTTCCGAAATAGAAACTCAACTTACTCTTTTTTAGTTATTTATTTAATTATTTTACAAAAGAATCAACATGGGGCTTAGAAGATGAGTCCAATCCCAATTATTTGACAGCATTAGCAACTTAAGTAACTGAGCTGTCAGTAGTGACACTTCTTTTTACTATTTGAAAATAACATTACTCAATGTTTGTTTGCATTTAGAGAAACCCTTAATTCAGAAAAACTCATGCAAACAGTCTTTGTGTGATTTGTTTATGGATTCAATGATTGTAGCTGTGATGAAATACACAATTATGTCATCAGCATACAGTGACAGCTTGCATTTCCCACTTTCTGTCCCTCATCCTTATTATCAATTGCAAGCAGGAGCATGCCGAAAACAGAGCCTGGTTTCAGGGGATTTTACTGTAAATACTCAACCTGCAGGTTTAAGAGCAGCATTTGTTATTTCCATCACAAAGGTGTACAAACACTATAAATGATGTTTGTTCTAACAGCTCTGGAGTCGAGGTACAGGACCAAACCCGAACCACACCTGGACCAGTCCGACCACATGTTCCCACTCTCAGTGACCGCTCACATTTCCCTTTAAAAAGGTGATTTGACGTTACCTCTGGGACTGCTAAAACTCGATAGTGCACTGCAGATGCTGCGGGGCTGCTTTCAAACAATAACTTCTTGTGAACAGCAGAGGCTGGTGAGGTTTAATGACTCTGCTTTGAATTTGAACTCACAGTCAGGGACGCAGGTGTGGCATTTGTGACATGTGGCTGATCCATTCTAACTTCAGAAAGCAACAGATTTGACTTTTATAAGCACAAAACTGCAGAGAAAATTCCCATGGAGCACTAATGAGCCGACAGGTGCTTATTTTAACACCAGCTTAATGTAAACCACTTAAGTCGTTGTTTTTATTCTTTTATTTGTATCTGAAAATACAGTTTTAAACAGTTTAAAAAGTAGATATTTTCATGGAGAACAAACTTAAAACACACATACACACTAAAAAACAAGAGTGCAGAGAAAAAACTATTTAATTTGTTAATATGTTCTTTCTAAGCTAAATATGTGTTTGTTTGTGTGTACAGAGGATAGATTTGTTTGGGTTTTGGAACTAATTTATAAACTGTTAAATACAATAATATGTGGTCATGCCAACTTGAATCACTAATATGTGTTTGTAATTTTGAGACCACCTGGACAGGAATAACAGGTCTATGTCAATAACATGGACTGTGGAATTGAGGTAAATTAGCAGATATTTTAGATCTTTTCT
>NC_050528.1:24748459-24787781 GCF_002922805.2 Oryzias melastigma
GTACATGACTGCTGTCAAACACAAGGAAGGACACAGAACCAGACGGTCACTGTGGCTGCCTGTTGAAACCCTGATGTGGATTTGCAAATGCTTTAAAAATTCTTTTTTTGTTGTTTTTGTTTATTTTAACATGTTTATTATTTTCCAAAATTAAGTTGAACTCCCTTTTGATGTGCTTGTTAAAAAATTAAATTAAAAAAATCCACAGAGGGGCAACATTTAAATTTAGTTTGAGATACGTCACATTTTTCAGATGTTTGAGTTTCATCTGTACCAGCAGGGGGAGCTGTTGGCCTCCGGTAAACCCACTTCTTGTATTTACAGAGTTTCTGTGCTTTAGTGTAGATGGTTTAAAAAAATATATACATATATTATATACTGCAGTATTTAAAGCAAACACCCCCCTAAAAAAAAAAAAAAAAACTATGTCTTTATCCACCCATCAAACACCAGAGTGTTGCTCCTCAACACTCACACACTCTTGAGAATTATTTTTTCAGTATCATACAGACAGAGACTCTACACCAGCACTGTGTGTTAACATGATGGAGAATATGGCAAAAAAAAATTAAATTAAATAATAATAACTTTTTCTTAGTCTTTACACTAATTGCCTTTTGTAAGTCTGAATTAGTGTCTAAAAAGACTGTAAGATGTAAGATGGTTCTGGTTCAGAATCCAGCTGGGACTCTTCTGTGTGCATGTGTCAGAGTGTGTTCTCAGACAGACAGGCGACCCGTCCAGGGCCCAGCTTGGACAGGCTCCAGCAACCATGTCATTCCAAAAGGGATTCAGTGGGTTAAAAAACATTGAAGAATGGAGAATGAAAGGTTAAAAAACACTATAAAGGACAGTGGCAAACATCCATATAGGCTCCATTCACCTTTTTGCGTACATGTGATGCTCTAGTTTCATATTAATTTGTCTTGGCAATGATAATAACATTTGATCTTGTCTTATTTTTGTTATTTATACCTTAGTCAAAAAGAGAGTTCTTCAAATGTTCATTTTGACTCTTGAAGTCAGCTCCTTGTCCTAAAAAACTGCAGGATCACCCTCATTTTTAGGTCTGAGATATTGTCGTTTTATTGTATTTTTCCTTTTTTAAAAAAAAATATTTTTTACATATGTATTTAAAGATTCACCAGAAGAGGACTGTACTGCATTTAATTTTGTTGTAAAATTTACAAGGACAATAAAGTTTTTAAATTGAATTGTCTTGCAAACCAGCTGCTGATCAGGTGAAACAAGAAAATAAAGAGAAAGTCCCAAGCAATAATAATAAAAATAAAATGCATATTTACCTACATTCTCTGCCTTTAAACAGTAGCTGCAGGTGACACCACCAGACCATAATTTTCTTAAAATATTTGTCCTTTCTCTTCTGAATCCATGACCTTGACCATCATTTTGTGACCTTTCTAATGTAGAGAAAATGCTCCCCCAAAATATTTTTTCCTGTCAAGATTCTGCTGTGAGGAAACTCATAAAACATGCAATAAGATGGATCCCTCCAAAATAAAAGCATTGGTTTGCCATGGTTTAGAAAATAAAGTCTCAAAAGAATAAATTGTACGAAGTTATTTTGTGTTTTATTACCTAGAAGAGTCAAAGTGATTTCTCATACCGCCATGCACACATGAATGCTGTCAAACACTAGCTAACAACCTGTAAGCACCAGAAGCAACGTGGGGTTCAGTGTCTTATACCAAGGACACTCCATCACACAAGCAAACGGCGGGAATTGAGCCTGGGATCAGAGGTCGACCGCTCCACCTCTGCACCATGGCTGCCCCCCAAAATGTCCTTGATAAAGTCCTTCTTGACCTCATATTCTGACAGTTATTTTCATTCTTTGTGCTTTTTCTCTTTTTATTTGACATTTGGGTCTAGATAAATAAAAAAAATCAAATAAGTACATTATAACAAATAAAGATGTTAGGTTTATTCTTAAATTTGTGTTAGTCTGCTGTTTACTGCCATCTAGTGCTCAAAGCGCATGCGTCGTCAGGTTTGAGGCCTGTCCACGATGACAAGGGTAAATCCCACCAACGATCTAACAATAACGGTGTTGTTTCCTCGCACAGCTGAACCTGATTTCCGCCCCACCCCTCACACAGACTGAGTCGACTGCTTTTGATGACCTTGTCGTGGTCGGATGAGAGCGCATCTCCTGCAGGCGCAGATGTTGACCCGCGAGAGGTTAAGGCAGAGTGGCACAGAACATTGCGCATGAGCGCATCCACCAGCAGCCTCAGCCTGCAGTGACAGCCCGGGACCAGGCGTCACGCTCTTTTTTCTCCTCCTCCTCCTCCATAAGCTGTGCAGACAAGATCTATCCCTTTCAGGACGCTGCAGTGTCTCACATTGTGGTACGCAAAGTGACATGGCGTGATCCTGCGTGAAAATGTCGGGAGAATTTACTGCCGTGCGCGGGGATGTGGGGAGGGCGCGCGTCCTCTTCCGTTGCAGCGATGCGCAGCCGTGCCGCATGACTCACGACGGCGGAGATGGCGCGGATGTAAACAGGGGGCGGGCTCAGGTAGGCCTAACCTGCACCTGAGTAGCCAATGCCGCGACGCCTCTCCCCGCCCCCGCTCCGATCCCTTCGCTTCCATTGGTCCTGCGCCGCGTCGATGCGTCGTAGCACCGAGGCGCAGCCTGGCAATTACATCGCAGAAAAAAAGAGTAGAGGGGGTGGGGGGTGAATGATTAATCTGTCCAAGGCGAATTTCTGTTCGGAATGAGAACACGTTGAAATTCAAGCGAACCCCCCTTCCTCCCCGTCCCCGCAGGAGAACGCGGTGTTGCTTTTACGCGCGGGGAGCGTGCGTGCGCCGCCGGAGCAGGCGGTGCTTGTTGTGTGGGATCGTGCCGCGGCTCCTTCGGCGCTCGTCTTTGCTGCTTTGATCTGCGCGTCGTTTCAGCACTGGACAGCGACCGGGAGCGTCATCCTGAGAGCGGCAGAAGGATCCTGAGGCGGGGTGAGGTGCCAGCGACACATCCACCGCATTCCCCGCTGCGCCGGTTTTTTGTTTTCATTGCGCATTTGTGCGCATTAAATCTAGCCCTCACCTTTACGCGCATATATTGATTGTGATTTGATTGGTGCGCAGTGGAGACATGGAGCCTCGCTCACCAAATGCCCTTGACAGCCAAGGCTTCGTGCGCTCCGTTGCGCGTCTGTTTATTTTTTAATGTAACAAATTGTCCTTATTTAAAAAAAAATCACTTTCTTCTTTCTGTACAGTCGCTCCGACCCAATTGGCTCGGGGCAATGCGCGGCTAGGAGACTCCTCTATACACCAACAGCCGCCACTGTAGCCCTGGACTAATATAGCAGCGCCACATCCCCCCTCCCTCCCTCCACTCGCTGATCCCGAGTCCTCCAACTAAAGGCACCATGGGAAATCGTGGCATGGAGGAGCTGATCCCGTTGGTCAACAAGCTGCAGGATGCCTTCAGCTCCATTGGTCAGGCCTGCAACCTGGACCTGCCGCAGATCGCGGTGGTCGGCGGTCAGAGCGCAGGGAAGAGCTCCGTGCTGGAGAACTTTGTTGGCAGGTAGAGTTTGACCATCACCGGAAATAGGATAATCCTGTCTTCCTTTAACCTTGAGCGTGACATAAGGAGTATTTGCAGTCGGCACAGTTCAAACCATCTTAAAGTCACAGCAGAAAAATCTTCGTTTATGAGTCCCGGACGCACAAACACAAAAGGCTTTTATTTGGGTTACAAAAGCACCTTTGGGGATTTATTTTTGCCCTGTCAGCTGAGCAAAGCTGACCCCAAAATATCCACTTTTGTTACTTCTAAGCAAAACACACTCCCTTTCACTTATGTGTGTGAAACTGGCAGCAGAAAGACTAACCTATTTAAAAACACCCTCCTCCTACACGTGCAGCAGCTCCCATTCTTGGATGCCCACATGAATATTCATAAAGTTGCCCTGGAATTTGCCTCTGCCAAAGTAAAGTGTGCTTTTTTTTGGATGTTACAAAAGAAAAAGTTAAAAAGTCAAACCCTTTTGCCCACATTTTTGTATTTGTTCACATTTGCCCTCCATTTCTGTGACACTTTTAGCAATTTCACCACCTCCTAATTATGTAATTCTTTCTTTTTGAATCATTTGTACAGTTTGGAAGGGTCTGCGTCAGACAGGGTTCTCAAATTCATACCTTAGTGCCACTTAAGGCAAAGTCTAGATTCGGTACGGGGTTCCATTTGTGCCAAAATATGTTTTTGTGTTTATACCTTTGGTCCACTGTCTACTATGTCTACTGAACGAGTTTTTTGAACATTACCTGAGGGCCGCAAATGGCCCACGGGCCGCCAGTTAGAGACCCTTGGCGTAGAGCATGGCACATGGGAAAGCAGGGTTCGTTTCCTACACTAGACGAGTCTAACTATGGGTCTGGGTCTCCCTGTGCCCGTCCCCAGCCCAGATAAAAACAGGGTTTTGTCAAGAAGGGCATAAAAATCCTTGTCAAACTAAATGAGCAGATCAGTAAATGTAGCAACCCCTGAATTAAGGTATATGCCGAAAGTTGAAAATATCTTTTGAAATAATAATAATAATGAAAATAAATTGGTGGATGGGATTTTTTTTGCAGGTCCAAAAAAAGCTTAAAAGAACATAATGTTCCTTTAATGTGTCAAATATGGGTTCTGTGGGAAAGTTTTTAAAAAATAAAATAAAAATCAGAAGAAAATGTTAGTTATCTGTGGGAATTATTATGTTTTAAAGATTTAGAATAAGGCTCTCAAACTGGTGGGGCATTTGTGGCCCCCAAATTAATACCTTTATACGAAAGTTCAATTTCTACTAAGCAATATCTTCTGCATGTCCATGCTTATTGATGATAGCTTTGTATTGACTTTGTGATGTTTCAGCTTAAAACTTTACATTTGCTATTGTCGTAGGATCTGGTCATCAGAAAAGTCCTTAGCAACAGTAGCTAGCGTAATTAGCTCCTGTCGTTTCACAGGACACACACAAGATATTGTTTAGTGGTACATGGACATGAACAAATGTAAAAAAAAAAAATGTGTTCAACAGACATAGACAGTGGATGCAAAAACATTATTTTGGCACAAATGGAACCCCGTACAGCCCAGACTCTGCCTTCAGTGGCCCAAGGTGAATTGAGTTTGAGAACCCTGATTTAGAAGCTTAATTGGGAAAAAAAATCAGATTTATGCACTATAATAGTTGCACACCAAACGTACTTTAAAAAAAACTTTTTTTTAGTATGATTTCCTTTTTAGTCACTATTTCAATATGTCCTCTTTCCATCCGTAGCTGTGATGCTGACTAATGCTCTGTTTTCTACTGGATGGTGTGTCAATATCCTTAGAAGGACTAATTAAAAAAAGACAAAAACACACATTTTCACTTGTGCATGTATGTGCACAAACAGACACACATTACAGCCTGTAACTCTGTGGAAAACGCTGAAGTCATTGTTTCTTAAACGAGAGGAGTTGCTGTCAGAGATGCAGCTTTTCAGTGTGACCTGCTCTGACTCGGGTCAGGTTGTTCTCTGTGGTTTGAAGCTGCAGCTCCAAACTGTTTTAAATTGATACTCCTTTTATTTTGAAAACCAAAGAAAGCTGTGGTGACTTTATAAGGAAATGAAGATTGTCAGACTTGACAGAAAAATAATTATTTGACTCTGAACTCCTCTTCATACATGTTGCATAATGTCACCACTCTGTCTGTCTGCAGGGACTTTCTGCCCCGTGGATCTGGCATTGTCACCCGCAGGCCTCTGGTTCTGCAGCTTATCAGTTCGAATGCTGGTGGGTTTGCACACATTTTAACACCCACACACACACATGTCACCGTGCACAGTGCTCAGGCTCACACGTACACCCCCCCCCCCTCTCGCCATTGAAATCATTCTGCCTTTTTCCTCTGCATCTCTAATTCTTCTATTGTGTTTCCTCCGGTCAGAGTGGGCTGAGTTCCTCCACTGCAAAGGGAAGAAGTTCACAGACTTCGACGAGGTCCGCCAGGAGATCGAGGGGGAGACGGACCGCGTCACGGGCGCCAACAAGGGCATATCGCCCGTCCCCATCAACCTGCGGGTGTACTCCCCTCACGGTACGGACAGAATTCTTCTGCTTTCCCTCGCTTTAACACCTTTTGTTGAGAGACCGAGACGAACTGTGAGTCATCAGAAATAGCTGGTGGGTAATATTTAAAACATTGGATTGTGAAAGCAACAAAAAACCTCAACACGAGATACCTTAACCATCTTACTCCAGTTAAATATAAGCAACAAATTGATAGACGTCACTTTAAAAAAAACAGTTTTTTTAGCACAAACATTTATAAACAGGAATTTTTAAATTCTAACTAGTTTTTCTGCAGATGTGGTGATTTTATTAGTGTTATTGATCAGTTTTTTTTATTAATTATTGGTAAAGCTTTATGCGTTCCCAGTAGTCTTTTAAATATAATTATGCAGTGTGTTTAAATATAATTATGCAAAATCAAAAAACCTGTCGTTTTTCTGACAAAGTTTCTGCAGAGCAGCATAAGTTCTTTCAAAATTTCCCCTCTGTTGCCCCAGAGCAATCCCGCCCCCTCTTACCTTCACCACTGCCAATAGCTCAAAGCAAGGAGCTTGTGGCAAATTTTCTACGTCGTGAATAAGCTCTTTTTCAAACTGCTTTTTTCGCCTGCTTTTGATTCACAACAATTTGCATAAAGAAATTCTCAGAAATGCGTTTTAAGCTTTATTTTTACTTTAATTATGTTGACCATCTTTAGAAAAATGCCACAAGATCATGTTAGAAAAAACATTTTTATCAAAAATTGATTTATAGCTTCTGCTACAAACTCAGTTTCACAATTGTGTGGCAATAAAGGGTGCATGGCAACGTGGTGATCAGCAGTCTTTCCTCACTCTGGAAACCGTCCCAGATCAGTTACTGTCTGGTGTGCATCATTTACTATCTGGTGTGCATCATTTACTATCTGGTGCACATTAATTTCTATCTGGTGAGCATCAATTACTATCTGGTGTGCTTCATTTACCATCTGGTGTGCATCAGATAGTAAATGAAGCACATTAATTTCTGTCTGGTGAGCATCATTTACTATCTGGTGCTCATCAGTTACTGTCTGGTATGCATCATTTACTTTCTGGTGCACATTAATTTCTATCTGGTGTGCATCATTCACTATCTGGTGCGCATCAGTTACTGTCTGGTGCACACCAGATAATGACTTTTTTTTGTTTAACTTAGATTTTTTTTCTTTGATGTCTCTATAGGAGTCTATAAAATTGTACACCTGAAACTCATTCCTAAAAGTTTGGATTTAAAGGATCGCTGTAAACAAATTTGACCCCAGATTTGTTTTTTTTTTTTTGTTTGTTTTTTTTACCACATTTTAGTAGCATTCTAAACCACAGATGATAATAACTTTTCCCTTAAATTCTAGCATCTCTGGCTCTATAAACCTCCAGGCTTATTTGATTTTAGTAAGACAAAAAAAAAATTCAAAATTTTAACTTAATTTATATTAAAAAAATCTTTTTTAATAATGTAGCTTTTTTTCGCTCATTTTTAGAGTTTTATCTCTTATTTGTAGGAATTCATGTCATCTTAGTCTATAGTATAAAATTATGTATTATTGATACTTTTATCTTTTTTTTGTAAATGTAGAATAAAATCCCGTCTGAAAAATCAATGCTTTGATTGCTTTGTGCTTTGCATTTACTGGAATTGCTACACTGTTTTTTATCTGGTGGACTGTAAAGCACTTTGGTGAGCTGAGGTTTGAAATGTGCTCTAAAATAAGTGATTGATGGAAACCGCCCGAGCCATGGAAACAGGGATTTGTTTACAGCTGCTGAATTTTGTGTTGTTTTCCTGTGTTGTCATTCTTATCAAAAAAAAAAAAGGTTGACACATAAGAACAGATGCTTGTTATATTTCAGTCTGAGACAAGCTTCATCTTGAAAAAGGAAAATAAATGTCTCCATCTCCCTCTCCTCACCTTGCATAGCAGTTTCAGGTTACATTCTGGATGCATTTGTGGACTGTGTTGAGTGACGGTGGTTTTACATGCTCCAAGCTTATGTGGCTATTTTGGACGTGATGGTTGGGAGGTTTCAGGAATCCCGCCTTTACTCTCTGAGGTTTTTCTGGACTCTTATAGCAGTGGCATAGATTCAATACCTATTTACTCAGTGATTCTGAACCATGTAGCATTTTAGGGTGAATATGAAATATTAATAACTCCAAATATAATTGAAATTATTAATTTTATTAATTGAAAATTGTATCAAATTAACCTCGGGGCACCACCTTCGTAATGAAGGAAAATATTACTCATTTATGATCATCTGCTACTTCTAATAATCAATAAGTAATAATTAATCAGTCTCTCACTTCAGTAGTAAGTGTCTTTACTCTTTGAAGGGACGTCTTCAATGAACTTAGAAAATTAAGAGACAAACAACGACGGTACATCAATGATTATTTATTGTATAAAATTGGATTAACAACAGGATTATTGAGTATAAAAGCACAGAATTGATTATAACTTTCAGAGGTAAAAGATAGAAGCAAACTTTCAGTAACTAGCAAAAATAATAAAGAAAGATAAAATAAAGAATAAAACAAAGTAAAATTATGTAAATTAGGCTAAGGATGTGTGTGTGTGTAAATGTATGTTCTAAGATGGAATAAACGTTTTAGGAGAGCAGAGAGGAGGTGTTTATAATGTGAAAAAGAGGAATTTAGCATCTAAGATTCTAAATGAGCAGACAACTAACTCTGACCACAAACAGCAACTTTTTGGAGCAGGAAAAACTCCTCACCGCGGTCTGAAAGTCTGGTACCGTTGGATCCAGCGAACCCAGGTGGAGATCCCCGTTCGTTGCAGAGCTCCGAGGTGTGGATCTGTCCGAGATCTCAGCCAGGTGCAGGAGTTAGAATCTTGACCCAGGGGAAGATTCTGTTGGTTCTGCTCAAGTTCTGTTAGCTTTGTCTCAGGTGGTCGAGGATAAGTTGTCCACAAAAAGGTAGCAACCAATATTAAAAGTTTCAAAGCTGGCCGGGCTAAAAAAACGTATTAATTATTTGGTCGCTAAGAATTAGAGAAAAAGAAAAATTAGATTCTATACGAAAGTTAAAATGACTTGAAAGTTCTATTTACGAAATTAATTGGAGAAAAAGGTTGCACAAAAACTCTAAGCATACGCAGAAGTTTTCTCCTCTCGGAACTTCTAAAATGTTTAAAGTTTTCTCCTTTGTTCTAAGTTCTTCGTCTGTTATCTGAGTCTCTAGCTTGTCTGTTGTAGCTTGTCTTCATCTACTCTTCATCTGTTCTTCATCTGATCTTCTTCTCATTCTGTTCTGATCTGTTTCTGTTCTTTTTCTGTTCTGAACCTCATTCTGTGTGTAACTGAATCTAACCAACTTCTTTCGGCCCTGAGAGTGGATTTTTCACAGGGATTGGCTGAGAGGTAACCAATCAGAATGATTGGAGTAAAATTTACGACCTTTCCTAATTTAAATGATCTCATGTTACCTGATCCTGTGTCTTTGGTGCAGATATGAGGTCTTAAAGAAAAACACTTCTTAACAAGAAAAATAAAAGAAACATTATACCCTTTTTATAAGAATGTCTCATTCTAACACGTGACAAGTAAGTTGATATCACATTTAAAAGATGATATATATAAAAAGAATTGAATAATAATAAAAAAAAAACATATATGAAACCAAAATAAAAGAAAAGGAAGAAAAAGAGAAACTCTTTATCTTAACCCTATTTCACATAAACATGCATCACTTTTAGGTAAAACAACAAATATGAGTGTATTTAACTTGAAACAAAGAAACAAGGAATGCATGTTTAACAAACATTTGGTCCACTTCAAAGTTTTTTTTTTTTATATATGTGGCAGAGAAGTTTCCCATCGCTTTCAGGGAACCTGCAAAATGTCACATGTCAACGATTGTAAATTTTGTTGATTAGCTTCAAAGAGAGCTTTGTGAAGAAAATGGGATGTTTCTTCGCGGGATATGCAGTACCATCACCCGACCATCAGATATGGCTCCAGATGCAGCCCTCCTGCCCTCCAGAGAGGAGTTTTATGACACCTGTACCGGGATGTGAATGTTATCTTCCAGGGTTCTAAGACAAATGGTTTCTTGTAGGGGAGGGGGAGTCGACACTTTAATTAGTCAGTTACTTAGGGAGTGAATTCTTGTTCCAGGGTCTGGAAACACAAATTGTTCCATTTGGGGGCCTTGACTGCTACAACCAGTAAGAGAAGAATAGTAAAAAATTGTGTTTTTGATGTTTTAACATGTTTTGTGTGGCATCTTTCCAATAACAGAGGACATATATTACGAAAATTAGGATTAAAAATCCATTTTGGAGTGTTTTTTTAAATACAAATTGATGTGAATCAGGAATAGATGAAAAAATGCATTTTGAAAAAGATTGAATTTGTGATCGGCTGTACGACAGGACAGAGATTAGAGTTATTAGAGTTTGTGTCCCTATAGGTGGGATTGTAAGTGTGTGATTGTGGTTCTGCGACAGACTTGCGACCTGTATAGGGTGTGCCCCACCTTCGCCCAACAGTTTCCGTAGAGCTGCAGTTCTTAAGTCTTTGTTGAGATTTTTCTTTTCCAAATATTAAATTGAGGGAGGGAGAAACTGGTGAAGGGAGGGGTGCTCATTCTGTGTAAATGTAATTTTCTCCTTTTGTTTATTTGTTTTTTACCACTCTGTATTTTATTAGATTTTATGATAAGTGCTTTGAGCTTCTTTTGAATGAAAGGCGCTATACAAATAAATAAAGTTTGAAGTTTGAACAGTAGCCGAGATAGGCTCCAGCAACCCCATGAGTATTTATTATGCTTTTTTCTGATGCATCCACACCAAAAATGATAAATGAACTACTGCTGCCTTACAAAAACTATGTTCTAGGATTGAGCCTGGCTTTTGATTTAGACTAAAATCAGCACAATTGTAATTAAAAATTGATCAAAAGATGACCAGAGTGGGACTTTAGCATCGTATCTTTAGACATTTGCTTTAGCATTTTTATTTAGCTGATGATTCAAACTTCTGAGGCTATGCTAATAAGTTCCAACATGTAACAGATTACTGGTTTTTCTGTTGCTAATATCCATACAATTAAGATGACAAAGTTTAGTTTATTGAATTGTAGCAGAGACTTTATTTTTTTTTTCCCAGGAAATCTTTTCTATATGAAGTCTTCCATTCTCATTTTCCCCCGACCAGTTTAAATCAAATGTTCAAAATGTTCCTCGTCTGTGTGGGTGAAAGAAACACGATTTTGGGTCAGAGCAGTCCTTACACATCGTCTTCCTCTGATCCACGCAGTCCTGAATCTGACCCTCATCGACCTGCCGGGGATCACTAAGGTGCCTGTCGGGGACCAGCCCGCCGACATCGAGCAGCAGATCAGGGACATGATCATGCAGTTCATCACCCGAGAGAGCTGCCTGATCCTGGCCGTCACTCCGGCCAACACCGACCTGGCCAACTCTGACGCCCTGAAACTGGCCAAGGACGTGGACCCTCAGGGTAAGCAGGAAACATCTAGGGCTGGGTTGATAAAATCGATTAATTGATTTGAATTGATTAAAGCTTAAAAGATCAATAATTGATCCATAAAAATAGAGATCGATCCGACACGTGAAGCTGAAGTTCGCTAGCTTGATGTTAACGTTTAATGGAATTTCTCATTGGATGGCTAATGCTAACATACATTTTTGAGTAAATGAACATCTTTATAGACTCAGAGAAAATAATTTTCCAAACTCTTTTAAGGAAACATTATTAAAGTCACCATTTGTGGTGTAAAAAACAGTTTTTGCTCATTCTTTGCTTATTATTCTTGAAAAGAGCGTACTTCTATAGCGCGATCGCCACCTAGTGGCCAAACTGAAACTTCCTCCAGGAGAAGCAGAACAATGTTTACAATGTTAATGATATGAACATTTTTGTTAGAATTTCTCCTTTTGAGAAACCATGTAACAATGTATGCTATTAACAATCTCATTATTTCACTAATACAATTTACAGTATGTCAACTGTATCAAATTAATATGAAAATCTTCAAAATATATAGTAGATTATGAATGTATTTCTAAACAAATGTGTCTAAATGTGTAAACTCAAAACTGAATTGAATCGAATTAAATTGAGAGGATCGAGGAGAACAAATATAAAGAGATAAATCATTAATTCTTTTGAAAATATTAAATATAGCATCAAATTGGAGTAAGGAATGAGGTAATCTGACGGCTTTTAGAGTGATGATTAAAGTGAAATTGTTCCTTTCGGCTACATTTTTTCATTTTTTTTTTCACAAAGGTCTGAGGACTATTGGAGTCATCACCAAACTGGATTTGATGGATGAGGGGACAGATGCTCGAGATGTTCTGGAGAACAAGCTGCTGCCTCTTCGAAGAGGTGGGTTAATTTGTCCGTTTCAATCACGCTGTTGCTGTTTTCTCCGTGGGTTCATGTTTTCCGTGGCTTCACAGGGTACATCGGAGTAGTCAACCGCAGCCAGAAAGACATTGACGGCAAGAAAGACATTAAGGCGGCTTTAGAAGCTGAGAGGAAGTTCTTTTTGACCCATCCGGCGTACAGGCACATGGCTGAAAAGATGGGCACTCCTCGCCTGCAGAAAGTGCTCAACCAGGTGCTTATGGATTCACTCAGACTTTCCTTCTCACTAAAATCATTCATAATTCATTTCTCACTTTGAAATTTGTGGGTTTATCGTTTACGTAGCAACTGACCAACCACATCCGGGACACGCTGCCAGCTTTCCGAAGCAAGCTGCAGTCCCAGCTGTTGGCTATAGAGAAAGAGGCAGAAGAATACCGGGGATACCGGCCCGATGACCCGTCTCGTAAAACCAAGCAGCTGCTGCAGTCAGTATCCCCGTTTTCTCACAGTTACACTTGTATCAGGTTTTGTTGACAGAAAAGAAAAATCTGGGAAAGGAATGTCTTCCTCTCTGCCCTCATACTGGATCACATTTTTAGATCTCCAGGATGTCAATCCCTCCCTTATAAACTGTTGCCTTTCAGGATGGTGCAGCAGTTTTCGGTGGATTTCGAGAAGAGGATCGAGGGCTCTGGGGACCAGGTGGACACGGTGGAGTTGTCTGGTGGAGCCAAAATCAACCGTATATTCCATGAGCGCTTCCCTTTTGAACTAGTCAAGGTGATTTACCACCAAAAAAGCAAAACAGACTTCTTAATGTTATCATTCAAAGCCCACAAAGGAGCAGCAAAAGTAATACAGTCAGCTTATCTTAATTATCTACACTTTTCCACCTGCCCAAATGTATGCAGTAATTTAAAAAGCTTCAATAAAATTCAAACTGATTTGTTTCTTTACCTTCAATACAAGCAGTTTTTGTCTTGTTTGTTTTGTTGCCAGGTCTCTATTTATTAAGTAATTTTACCATGAAGTCCAAAGCTTAATGTTTTACTTCCATCTGGCTGGAGTTTAAGCCTTATTTTTTAGTGCTCAGTGCATTTAGGGTGGATGGAAATTTGCAAACAGACAAGAAATTGCTGTTAAGAATAGAGAAACTATTCCCCCTCTGTGAACCCTGCTAGCACATTAACATAAAACTGGATTTTTATCAGCTGTTTTTTGAGAAGTAGTTTTTTTTGTTAGAGGGAACAGTAAGAAAACCTTAAAAAAAAAGTATGAATCATCATTTTAGAGCTTTTGGTTGATCAATTGATTGATTTAATTTCTTTTAAGCTATAAAAAAACAGGGGAATAGGAATGAAATTACATTACAATCTCAAATTAGTTCGACTTTTTTTTTATAAATTGCTTAGAGAACTAAATCTTGAAATTATACAATTGCTCAAGAAAATATGTGAACCCTTTGGAATTACTTGACTTCATGCATAAACTGGACACATGATTGTGTTCAATAAAACCATGAAAACATAAATTGCTGTGATTTTAGCAAGCAATGTTTTTTCATCATTGTGATTTAGATTGAGATAAAAAACACATCATGTGTCCATTTCATACAGAAATGAATACTTTCTCTTGCAACTGTAATTGTTCCTTATTATAAATCTACTGAATCTATTAAATATGATGGTCAAATAGGGTTTGATTAGTTGATTGAAATGGAGAAGGAAGAAACAAACTTATTTTTAACCTAACCGCCTATTGTGATTTACTTCTTTGTTTTATTGTTAATTTTAACATCTATTTAAAGTTGTTTATGCACTTTTACTTAAAGAACACATTATTTATCAATTATGAAAGGTTCTTGTTGCTTATTATCAGAACATATTAAGGCAGACATGGAACTAAAACAGAATTGTTATTAATTATCATCAGTAAAAAATATTTTCACAATTGCAGAGATTTACCAAAAATGGATTGCTTGCTAATTATTAATTTTAACAGATAATACGTTTTTTTCTGTCATTTTTAGTTTCAAATCAGAAGGAAAATTTGCAATTTTGACCTTTATGTCATCTTTATTTTAAATATGTAGAAGACGTTTAGCTTAAAAAATCATGACATCCTCCTCAAATCTATGTCATAAACGTATCCTAATGCATAGATAGAACAATCTTTTAACATGCAGTTTTGTAAATTTCAGATTGTGAACATCAAATGTAGAACATTTTTCCTTTGCGTGTGAAAATAGGAAGGATGAATCAAAGCCTATTGTTGCAGCCTGCTTCCTGCAGGGCTCCCACTGCTCACACAGGCTGTAGCGCCAGCTCCTCGCCGACTGGCTCAGCTCTGGTTGTCTGTTCTCCGCTCTGCGTTCACCGCGGATTCCCCGCTCTCTCTGTTCTCTCCAGATGGAGTGTGATGAAAAGGAGATGCGACGTGAGATCAGTTATGCAATCAAGAACATTCATGGTATTAGGTAGGGCTTCTCTTCCTGTCTTTTGGAATATGTTTCTGCCCAGTTCAATCGTGGATCTTCTGCAGTGTCACACGTTTTTTCTCCCCAGAAAAAGCATTAAAAAATAAATAAATAAATAAAATTAATATATATATATATATATATATATATATATATATTTTTTTTTTAGAAAGTGAGGTAGTTTTCAGTCTGTGCTGCCACACTTCTATTGTGATATTTTTATAGAATTGGCTAATATCCCAGAGGAAATGTTGATGCTTAAATAAATCTAATAATAAAGTATAATCATTGGGCAAATATATATTTAGAAAAACATTTCTCTGTGATTTAGATACTTCTTTTCAGACCAATGTTGGGCCTTCACTGAAGGCTTTGCAGGCCCTGAGGGGACGCCACTGATGAATGGTATTCTAAAATTAAAGACCCACTTCAATTAAACTTTTTGGTGTTTTTAACATCTTCTTGTGGCATTTTTCTCCTAATGGAGGAAATATATTAGGAAAGTTAATCTTAAAATTTCATTTCTTAGTGTTCAAATCTTGGTGACTCAGGAGCAGATGAAAAAAATGCCGGCAAAAGCTTGATGGTGTGACGTAGATATTACTTCTCCATTCTAATACATCCACTTGAAGACAACTAGATCCACGTATTTCTTCGATTTCCTCATCTGAGGTGACATCTGGCTCAAAAGATGGATGTTGGGAAGTAGAGGCGGGGTTGCTCCGCCTCTACAGTCACGCCCACAACTTAGAGACATATTTCTAATGAACTACTGCAGAAATGATGTCCTAGAAAGAAACAGTGTAAAAAAAATTGGCTAAAAACGGCATCATCATAATTAAAAGACCTCTAGGGAAAGAAAGAAGGCGTAAACATGTGTTCACTTTTTTTTTTGTCCAGAACTGGCCTCTTCACTCCAGATATGGCGTTTGAGGCGATCGTGAAGAAGCAGGTCATAAAGCTGAAGGAGCCTTGCATCAAGTGTGTGGACATGGTCATCCAGGAGCTGATCAACACTGTGCGCCAGTGCTCCAATAAGGTAACCCCACACCTGACAGCCTGTTCGGAACTCTCGGGACAGTCCTGAAGCAGATCCTGAGCGGCTTTTAAGATCTGAAGATGAAGCAGATGTTGTTGTTTTTAGCTGGAATGCTTCCCCATGCTGCGGGAGGAAACGGAGAGGATCGTGACGTCTCATATAAGAGACCGAGAAGGCCGATCCAAAGACCAGGTGACAGATTTATTTGTTCTCAAATCTGTTCTTTTAACAGGTAAAGAGTTAAAACGTATAATCATGTTGTTTCAGCTTCTGCTTTTGATTGATATCCAACTGTCCTACATCAACACCAACCACGAGGACTTCATCGGCTTTGCCAAGTAAACTTCACTTTTTCTCTAGATTACAATGACAAATCCTTTAGTGGTTTGGAGGATCCTCTTTTCCCACTTTACCTGGTTCTCTTTTCTCTGTCTTTTTCTTGTTCTTCTCATTGCTGCATTTCCGCTGCTTGCAGTGCTCAGCAGAGGAGCAGTCAGACTAACAAGAGCCAGAGTTCAGCAGGAAACCAGGTGAGCCTTTCCTACACGTCTTATGTTCAAACAGCGGAGCTGAAATGTGAGGAAATGCATCCAAAATATCATTTACTTTGACTTTTATTTCAGTTTTACTGCAAACATTGAGAACCCAGAATATTTCTTCTCTTGTTGAAGGGAATATGTACGTCTTCTTTTGAAGAGTTTTTCTCACTATTAGACATCAAAGGGTCCAGGAATGAGATTTTTTTAATTCTTCCTATATGTCACTGTTGTGGACAGCATTCAGTGTCTTTACTTTTATATAGGGATTTCATTTGAGCTCAGTAGATATATTCGTTGTATGATGATCCCATGGACTGTATAGTGCTACGTTCACAACCATTGACTGTTTATTGACTGGACAGCTTGCCCCTCCCCCCTCGTGCTCCGACGTAAGCCAGAATCCCATAGACTTCTATTGAGAAATAGATTGTTTATTTTTCAGTCATTTTATTTGTCAGAATAAACATTCTTGCTCTAATACCTTCTTCTTAAAATTTTCTTTCTAATCCTATTTTTTTTTAAAGATATTTTTTCTTTATCCCAAGTTATTCAAGTTATAAAGCGACCAATCAGATCCTTCAGTAAAATAATGTGGTACCCGTTGGCCCCGCCTCCAACGTTTGACTGACAGATTCTCCCGAGCCCACATTCAGTGGAAGAGGTTTGAACTTCAAACTTGTTTACTCATAATTGGAAATAGTAGTTTCTCTAAAACCATGACACAGACTAACTTGGACTAATCTCTGTTGACTGGTTTCAAAATGGTGGCAGACGTATCAGGAAGCCACGGTAACGGCTTTGGACCGATTTTGCGAGGGGCAGAGGTAAGGCAGTTTCTATGGGGGACATTAACACCTCACTTTGTCCAGTGAATTAATATATGTTCACAATGCACGTGTGAAGTGCATTCAAGAATGCTAATAGACTGTCGCTACCCAATACTAGCACATGTATGACAATTAGAAGAGGTTAGATGCAAAATGCTGAATGATGCAAATCTGGTGAATCTTACTCCAAACATAGTATTTCACAGCTCTATTCCAAAATATTAAGGACTTAGTATCATAGAATTCCAGCTGGGCACAAACCACAATTATCAATTTCTCCTTGATCAATGTTCAAATGGTTGGCGTTACTACCAAATCCAAGTCCCTGATTCAAAACATAGCCACACGTTTGTATGTAGAGCCCAAAAATGTTCTTTAAATGTGCGTACTGATGCGTGACCACAACAGTGATTGGTCCGAATCAACATTTCTATGGCAACCACTCTCTAGTCCACACCTCTACCACTCAAAATTGGAGAATCTGTCAATCTAATGTTTTGAACTTTCACCTTTTGTTGAGGCTTCTGATTGGTCAGTTTATAACGTGGATAACTTGCACTCTATTTGATAGACGACTCAGTAATAGCTTCTCAATAGAAGTATGAGGGATTTTGCCTCCTTGTAACCAGCATGTACTTCCTATTTGGAATAGAGGACAAGGGGTCACTCAGTCCAATTCTCATATACAGTCAAGGCTCTCTGGTGCATCAGGGCTTCAGGAAGTGGATCTCTGGAGAAGGTTTAAATGACCCACAATATTCTTTGATGTCTGGACTAAAATAATTCCATATTGCCAAACGTCAAATAGAAGTTTCTGAACTTTCTTCTGCTTGTAGGTCAGAACTTTTGACCTCACCTTCAGATTGTGTCCAAACAAATCTGCAGTTTTTGGATTTTTTTTTTGTATCTCTGCAAAAGAATAATAGAGTGTAAAAAGTCAGTCATTAAAATAAATCAAATAGTCATAAAAATTACTGAAAATACCTCCCTGTTTTGATGCTAAGGCAAACCTTGCATTACCTTGGAGAGGTGATATTTCTCTTATTTTCATTATTTCCCTCTTTTCTCTTTTTAGTGGTCTTCCTAGTCTGAATTACAAGAACACAGTATAAAAGCATGAAATATTTATGGATTAAGATCCTTGACTGTATATAGAGAACTGGACAGAGATAGTCACCCATAGAAAACAGCTTACTTATTGTTCCAACCAAATGAAGTCAATTTTTCCATAATTGGTTCATTACCATGTTGGAACCAGACGTCCTCTGATTGGTCTGTGTTGGTCCTAGTCTACATTTCGATGGCAACCACTCTCTCCAATCAGTAGTGAGCATGTTAGAAGGCCACACCCCTTAAACTGAAAGCAGGCTTAGGAAAATCTGGTTATCAAACGCTTTGAACATTCGACACAAGGCAAACTGCTTTTATTGAGACGTCTGATTGGTCAGTTTATAACTTGAATGACTTGCACTACAGCAAAAATATGAAAAAAAAATATTATATTATATTATATTATATTATATTATATTATATTATATTATATTATATTATATTATATTATATTATATTATATTATATTATGTTATATTATATTATATCATATTATATTATTCTGACAATTAGAAGGACTGATGTTTATTCCTCAATAAAAATATGGAATTTCTGCTTTTTGAGACCAATTAGAACTTATTTGGAATCCGAGGGGGGAGGTGTCACTCAGTCCAGTTCTTTTCTACAGTCAAAGGTTAAAATAAAGTGTTTGGCCTGAAATACAAGTACAAGTTGATGATATTTCCCCCAATTTCCACACCACTTCTTTGGTTTGGCTCAGTGTCAAGATCACTATCTTCCACTGAAGCCAAACTATTAAACAGCACCAAAGCAGTTTAATAGATGTCATAGTTGGTTGTGTCTAGTCATGCATGCTCTGTTGTTTAAATTTGGTTCTAGATCCAAACAAAGCTTTTTGTATTTTGTTTTATTTTATGTTGCACTTTGAAGAATCACGTTAGGTTTCTTTTACTTTCTGCCACCATCATTTTTTGGGTGTTGTTGTTGAGACATTTCCCTTTGTTTTGAACCCCCTCCTGTGTCATTAAGGTGCCACCTTGCATTTCATCCCCATCCCTTAGTGAGAATCTCAGCTGCCCCCTTAAGGGTGTCTGCAGGTGAGTATGGCTCATTGTAGGTATGGTTTTGCAATGTCATTTCTGCCTGCAGTTACACCTCTGCCCCATCGTGTGGTGCCCTTTTCAGCACCGGTTCTTCCAAATCTAACCATTTCCTCATTTTTCCGAACGGATCGAGAGTGCTAATTAATTAGGCCTTTCCTTGGGGTGCTTAGACCTTTCTGTTCTTTCCGTGTGCTTAAAAACCTCAACATTCACTCCTGTTGCAGGCCTCCTCTCCTCCCGCCTCAGGCCAGATTGTAAGAGTTTACTCTAACTTACACTCTCCTAACACCGCCTTTAACCACCATCAACCGCAGACTACAAGGGGTTGCCTCCGAGATCTAAAAAAAATCTAACATTTTGGGAGCTCAGACACGATTTAAAACACATTTCTTGTGTTGTTTCAACCTCAAACGGGATTCAAGGGAGAAAAGCAGCATAATGATTTGGGTAACCTCCTTAGTGAGTCTAAGGCGGTCCGAGTCTGACAGTAATCTAACCTAATAATCACCTGGCACCGTGCCCACAGGCCTGTTGGACTTGTAGGGTTAATACGGCTAAGGCAGAGGACACAAACATGCTTTATTGTGTGCTTGAACCACTTAACACGGTGGTCACTAACACCAGCGTCTCTCTGTGAGCACAGCTCCCGGTATGAGCCCGCACGGCCGCACAGTCACATGCCCGGCTCTGTTGAGTCACACTCAGTGACACGCCTAACCTTCACAAGCATTTCACCGCTTGATGATTCGCTGAACACTTCTTAACCACATGCCAAAAGGTGGTTAGGTTTTAAACAAAAATCTGTTTTTACAGAGAAAAAGGTACTGTCGGTCTGTTTTTGTTTCTTCTTGAAGCAGAAGGTTTGTGTTCTCCGCACTCATTTTCTTTGGCATCTCCGCAGGTCATCCGCAAAGGCTGGCTGACCATCAACAACATCAGCATCATGAAGGGAGGAGCTAAGGAGTACTGGTTTGTACTGACGGCCGAGAGCCTCTCCTGGTTCAAGGATGATGAGGTGAGTCGTTGCTCAAGGTTTGATGTTGATTTATTCCCACATCGCCGCCAGCCCACTCGGATTCACAACAAACCAACAACGACCACAAACGTCCATACAGGATCAAAACTCCTCCGAAAGCATCAAGATTAAGAGAAATTCATTAAACGGGGGAAACTACACTCTAAAAACTCCACAATTAAAAGTATAACCCACCTTGGGTTGTTTTTTCTTTTTTTCTAGGTTTAAAACTTTTTACTGGGTAATTTTAATTCAGAAAGAAAAAAACTTAAATTGGATTAAAATAAAACAACTATAAATCCCCCCCAAAAATTCAAATTAACCCAAAATTAATGGATTGAAGTAATAACCCAAGTGTTTTAAAAGTGTAGCTGGATGAAAAGACAAATCTACCTCTCCTCTTTGAATAACTAACTTCTGTGGAGGTTGAGGATTTTTCTCCTCCGAGACAGGCACTCATGGTCCAGACTGAAGGGACCCGTGTCTCAGTGGTGAAATGACGCTAGCATCATAAGCTAATAAAGACTAACGTATTAAGCAAACAATCCAGAGTGAAATGTTCATTGTGAATCCATCACCAGGACAGAGTTCGCTAGATTCAATGTCAATTGCACTAAACCACTGTTGTCTAACTTCCAGGTCCACTGGAAAGTTGTACAAGACACGAGGCATGCTAAAGCTAACGCAATAACCTTTACAGAATCAAAGATGGGCGTGGCTTTTACACTGGAGCTCAGAGCGTGGTGACGTCAAACTTCTGAAATGACGTGGAACTTACACCAGTTGACCAATCACAAAATTCAACTGTAATACCTCGTTTCAACCTGTAGAGGGCAGCACACAAGCGGTTTTAGATGATCATTTCAGGAATTTAACAAGTTTATTTTAAGTTGTCAAAAATGCAGCAATGATCAACAGACAGCACTTTTCAAGCCCCATTTATAGAGGTCAACAGGCAAAAAAAGTTGATTTAGGGTTTGGTAACCCTTTAACAATGAGAGAGAAGGAAGTAGTCATTAGCTGTGAAATCTTCTGACTTCTGATTGGTTAGTTTAGAATCTTGTTGGACTTCTTATTGTTTTATCACATGAAATTTATTGTTTTGAATTCAAGTTTCTCAATTTTTTTTTTTTTTTTTTAGAATTGACATTTTTGCTTGTAACATTCAATCAAAATGATTATTTTTCCTTTTTTTTAAGCCAGATTTATTTACATTTCAGTGATGTGAGAAAATAATTTGGCATTGTTGACCAGTTCACAGCATAAGTGCTTAACCAGCTTAAGATAAATAAAGAGGAAAATTGACATTTAGAACAGAAATGTATACTTCTGAACTAGTTTCAGTTTTTGGAAGTTTTTAGTCATTTGTTGGAGCAGCAACATCAGAGCCAAAACGAGAAACTATTGTTAGAAAAATTCCAAGGAAGATTGAGATAATGCCATATTGAATTAGCATTTTATTATTTATTTTTTGCTAGTTTATTCTCTATGAACCATTTCTTTTGTCTTGGCAAATTTTTATTTTAACTTATTTCAAATACTATAAAAAATACTCGCACAACTGCATATTTTAAGCTCTTAAAATAATAATAATAAAAAACGAAGAATTAAATTTTAATTTATAGACGATACAGAGATTTCTCTTGAATGTTCCAGTTTTTTGCAATCTTTATTTCTGCACTTATACAGTCAATTCGAAACAACAAAGCATTTGTGATTCCAGTTGAGTCAACAGGATGCAGGTTTGCTGTAGCGCTCCGTTTTGTTTATCTGCCTGTCTGTGCCTGCTGTACAGGTTGGAGGATATTCTGCACAGCAAGTGTAGATAGGCAGACACACTGCAACTTTCAGCTCCTTTCTCCTGCAAGAGTTTCAGCAGAGAACATTGAGGCCCAACCGCACACCATCAACTAGGCTGTTTCTGGACATTGTTTGCCGCTGCATCATCAGCATGATGAAGCAGTTTGCTCCACCATTCCCATATGTGACGAGTTTGGCAAGGAGTCCCATTTTCAGAGTTCTCTCCCAGTTTTTTCTCCCCTTTTGTCTCGGCTTTCCCTCTTTTTTTTTTTTCCCCCACCTCTTTCCACTGGGGAGTCTTAGGCATCCGCTTCTTCTTTTTGCAAATGTGGAACAGACCCAGAGCTCCCAGCCCCAACGTTCGCCCAAAAATACACGAGAGAGCACATTCAGACGTCCGTGCGGTCGCAAATTACAGACTTTGTGCATCTACTCCCCGAACTTTCTACAGTTGCATAGTTTGTGCGCGCGCACAGATGCGCTCTCTCCTCCCTCCCTTAATGTGGCTGGCAGTTGCTTTGGAACTTTGGATCTCGCATTCTTGGCAGAAAAATCACAGGGTTTTTAATCCAAACATCAGCCTCCAGTACTCTGGCGGAGACAAACACTTGTATTAGACATCAATACAACTCCCCTCCGATTCTACTCCTAGTTTCACATCAACTCTAAAAAAGGTCAAAGTTCCTCTGTGGTGAAGCTATGTTGCATATTTGGTTATAAAAGCGTAAAGAACAGTTGTTAGTACTCAACGCCCATTGAAAGAGCTGCTTGGGGTGTATTTTCAAACTCTGCTTGATTGATTGGCCCTTCGTTCCTTTGGCTCGTGTTTGATGCTTTGCAGCCACATTGGCTCCTCCCCCTTCCAGCGGACCACATCTTCATCAGAGCGCGAGCAGCCTGCACACTTACTCATTCATGCTATTAATTATGTGAGCTCACTGCTTTGTGAGTTCCCCAGCTGCCTTTGGGCTCAACGGGTCGATCCCGATGGTCAGATTAGTTTGAAAACCCGGTGACATGTTTATTCTGTAAAGGTCGGAAAGGGAAAGAGTGCACGCACAGAAAGGTGGAAGTGTTAAAAAATGCATCTTTCAGAGAGACGGACAGACAGACGGACGGACAGAGGAGAGTCCGGGCCCAGTCTAACCAATGTGCAGACTACTGTACACCAGTATGACAATGAACAGGTAGTCTGAACACTGGGTGGACGGAGCCGGAATGGAGAGCCAGGCCTTTCGTGCTGCTTTCCAGATGATCTTGGCGCGGGTCGTCTCTTTCGCCTCTCGTCCACTCTGGCAGCAAAAGGATCCCATCTATGGAAAACCCCCGGCGTCCTCCGACCGTCCCCCCTTTTCCCGCCGTCGCCGCACCTTTCTCGGAGTGTTTATTTGTGCGTCGGAGCCCTGGCTCCCATCGCGCTCCGCTTCGGTCACGCCGGCCACGAAGAGTATCCAGCCTTGACGTGGCATATTCGCTCAGACGACCGGGACACACTGGCTGCGCATTCAGGGAGGGGATATTACAAAAAAGAGGGAAAGAGAGAGACGGCAGAGAGGGGTGGGGGGAGTCTGGGAGAAAGGGGGAGGAAGAGGGAGGGGACGGCGGTGACCATATATGGACAGGAGTGACCCCTTTGGGGAATCGCACCGAGTTTTGCAGCTTTTCGTCCGATTCTTACCTGCACCCGTCAACCTTTGAGTTCCCAAAAGCGTCCCGGCAGATGCGGACCTTCTTCGGGGTTCTGCAGATCCGCTTCAGGGTCTGGGTCCTGGAGCCGCCGTCTCTTTAACTTCTCCCTCCTTTCCCTGCTGCTCTGTGTGCTGCTAAGCACTACCAGATGTTGAGTTTTAACGCCAGGCTGTCATTTAATCTCCCTCCTTGAAAAAAGGAAAAAAAAAATCAGGCAGGAAGTGGGCCCCTCTGGAATGGAAAGAAAAAATATTGAAAAAATATTGAGGGGGTGGGATGAAGGAAAAAAAATGACAGCGTTAAGAAAGATAGGCTGGGATGAAGTGTGAAGTTCAGAGCCAAAGTGAGGGGGGGGGGGTTGTCGCCGGCCGCTCTTTTTAGTGGCGGCGCCTCATCTGGACCTCCGGGGCTTTAACATGGGAGAGTGTCCCCACCGCCACCGCCACAACACCAGCCGTTTGCTACCAGCCCGAACTGTGAAGAACGACTGCGCCTTGACCCACGCCGTAATGACTTCCACATGTGCTCCCATTCTCTTTCTCCGGCTCCCCTTCCCCACCCTTACCTCCCACTCTCCCCCCATTCCACCTCCCTTCTGTCTTTTCCCCTTTTCTTTTCTCCAAGTGTACCCAGAGTTTCAAAATCTGACCGCTCCTTTTACATGACTTAAAAAAAAAAATCCCTCAAAAGACGCTGACCTCTGACCTCCACAGGAGAAAGAGAAGAAGTACATGCTGCCGCTGGACAACCTGAAGGTCCGCGACGTGGAGAAAAGTTTCATGTCAAGCAAGCACATATTCTGCATCTTCAACACAGAGTCCAGGTTTGCTGAAAACATCTTTCTCTTTCTTTTTTTTACCAATTTCTCCATAAATCTGTGAAGAGAAGCAGCAGTTCCAGGTTACGCAAAGAGCAAAATATGTCTCAGGGTTATGTGTCACACACCATATGTGAGCCCGCATATATTAGAAGTGAATGCACAAGCAGAAAGTAGCACGGATTGTTATCCTCACGACGCGGTTATAACCCGCTGGTGATAATGATGAAAAGAAAACAAGGCGTCCCGAGCGGGCCCTAATGTATTCACGCCGCGCTGAATCAGAGCAGGAATGTTAAATGTCATGCCTGAACTTTGAGTAATTGTTGCAACGTGTCCGTTTCTTCTCCCATAACATCTTGGGGGGGTTGAGGGAAAATGTGAAACAGCAGCATATGCGGACTTAAAGTGATGATAAAAAATACCTATAAGAGCACCCAAAAAATGTAAAAATCGAGCTTTACTTTGCACGTTATTTATAGTTTTATTTAACTTCAAATCAAATCTTTATTTGATATCTTTAAAAACAGTTTTGATCTATTTTCAAAGCATTCCCAGTGTTTTTTTTTTAATTATGAATATGTCATTCTCTGGGGAGGGGTGAAATACGAAGAGCAAATGTAAATCAGTTTAATCTTTCAATCATTTTTGTTATTTTTTAACACATTTTAGATGAAGCTCACATACATTTGATTCTTAAAAAATTTGCAGTTTGAGACAAAATACTTCAATCTTTATTTTTTTTACCAGCATTTCATTGATTTCATGTTTACTCAAAAAAATAACCTAAATGAAACCTCCACTTTTTAATTTTTTTTTATAATCAAACTTTTCGGATCAGGACATTATGCAGTGTTTGGTCTATTGTGACAGATTTTTCTGATTTTTTTCCTTTTTTTCATTCCTCGATTGCTCACTTCCACTGTTTAGGAATGTTTATAAGGACAACCGCACTTTGGAGTTGGCCTGTGACTCTCAGGATGACGTGGACAGCTGGAAGTCATCTCTCCTCCGTGCCGGGGTCTACCCCGAGAAGACCACCACGGTTTGTGATCACGCCGCTCCGACTGATCCAAACACGTCCCTTTGCATTCCCACAATTCCAGCTCCAATTTGACAGGAAAACATTTTCACAAACGCCTGTCTCAGGGTCTGCAACTTCAGACTTTACCCTTCCATCCATTGTGGCTCTCTGGTTAAAGAAAAAGAAAACGTTTTTTCATTTTAAAGAGTTCCACATTTTTTTGGACTACACTGAACAAAGTGAAAAGTTTGAATCAATTAACACAAATTCTGTAATTTGATATTTTTAAAATGTATAGTTTTCATCAAATTAAAAATGTAAGTTGATGGTTTACTTAACTTAAAAAATTAATTTGATAAAGCTAATTTAAAAGCAAAAAATTACAGAACTTTTGTCAATTAATCCAACGTTTCACTTTTTACAGTGTAAAAGACGCATTAAGTGAAAACATTTGGAAAAATGAACCTTCATACATACAGGCTTCTGACTACATTACCCATAATGCTCTAACAATCCATCAAGCCATGTAGCCTTATAGATTACCACAATCATACTAGAGCACAACCAGAATTCCTACATTAAGTGCACTGGATTGTGAGGCAAATATTCTATTTTTGAAATAAAAAAAAAAGATTTGAGTTAGTTTAGTTTACGAATTTAAGTAAACAAAAATAAACTGTATATAACGGGTTTTTTTCCCTGTTGCCCACTACTTTATTTGCTGCAGTGAGAGGATCCTATGTGGCACAGGATGTCTTATTTTGAAAGGGAGTCGTGAAACTTTGTCAAAAGTTATAAACTATTCCTTTTTTTTTTAAATGCTTTTTTGTATGTTTCTATTCTATTTTTGACACACTAAAAAAGGTTTGTTTTATATTTATGTTTTATAAATGACAGACAAATCTTCCCTTTTTCCTGCTAAAATAAATGAACACATTTTTCCTCTGTTTGCGTGCAGGTGGAGAGTGAATCCACCACCACCACCTCAGATAATTTCTCCATGGACCCTCAGCTGGAGCGGAAAGTGGAAACCATTCGCAACCTGGTGGACTCGTACATGGCCATCGTCAACAAATGCGTTCGGGACCTTATTCCCAAGACCATCATGCACCTGATGATCAACAATGTAAGACCAAAAAAAAAAGCTTCTGTCAGTGCATCATGATCTACTGTCAAAGTCATAATTAATATGATTTAAAGGGCTTTTCAGAACACTCAAGGTCACAAATGAGATTATTAATTGAACGCTTCTTCAAACAAATGAGTTTAGCTTTAAATTCTGCAGTTGAGTCAATATTCTGAATAGGAGGGAACTTGTCTTGTGGTTCCAAAGTTTTGGGGCAGAATGTGGAAAATCTCTGCCCCCCGTGGTGCGGATGGTATAGTCTGGTGAGTGGAGGAAGAGAATCCGAGGGAAAAATTGTGAAAATTTGGAGGAGAGTTGAAAAGTTGAAGGGACAAAGCTACTGATGGCTTTCAAAATGAGTGTAAGGATTTTATACTTAATTTTTTTAATCTTAAACTAGTTTATAAGACATGCTGCTGTTGTTGAGAACTTCCATTTTCCAAAACTCAACTGGGCCTGTTTATTACGTTTGGTCATTTTTTGGGTGATTTTATTGTGATTTTTGTGTGAGTGTGTGGCCCTGCAAGAGACCGGCGACTAGTTTTGGGTGTACCCCATCTTCACCCAACAGTTTCTGGGTTGGTTTCAGTGACCCCCTTGACCCTAAAAGGGAGACAGCGGGTTCAGAAAAGGAATGGGTAGATGCAAAAGCAAAAATAATAACAAAAAAAGGCAAACATTCCACTGAAATTGCTAATGTATTTATTCTGATTAAATTGATAAATTAAAATGTAAAATATGTTGCAGAAAAAGCTTTTAAAACCACATCAAACTTGTGCAAAAATACATTTTGTGGATCAATTTCAGAACAGAGCAATCAGATCAGATGTGACTAACAGTAAAAAAGTATTTAGCTGCGACCAGTTCTTCAGTTTGTCCCACCTAAAACGATGAGAGAGGTCTGTGTTGTTCTTTATAGCTCAAGGGTTCAAAACTTTGTGCAATGAGGTGGTGAGATGTAAATGTGTGAGGGTCAACTGCTCAGCCAGCATTCCTTAAACCCTTAATAATTTCAATGCAACTAAACTCTTTAATGTTTTTTTTTTTCCTTTTGCAATGGGATACTTTTTGATTTACATTTAACACAATTACATCTAAATACATGTTTCCGAATTGACTGTGAATTTCTGATTTGAATGCCAGAGAGAAAATAAAGAAGAAGTATGGGGTGTCGTTTGTAAAGTTACACAGTCAAAAATGATCAGCAAATTAAAAAAAATGTTTCAAATGCATATTTTTACCTGTTAATTAATGTATTTATAAATGTTACATCATCTAACTAAATATTTACAGTAGCTAGAAAGCTAAATGTTCAATTAATATTTAGATCTGACCCACATATTTATGTTCAAAACATTTTTACATTTTTTAACTTTATAGTTATATTTGTTAAATAAATATTAAAGTCCAAATTAAATATTAAGCTTAGGGTTAAATATTTAGCCTTTTACCTAAATATTTAGCTAATATGCTGCTGATGTTGAACCTTTATTTATCAGGTAGGTCGATTGAGAACAATTTCTCATTTAAAACGACGATCTGAGTACGGATCAGCAATACAGAAGCAGCACAAGGGTGCAATACGTTACATAAAACATAACATCTACTCACATTAATACTTTAAATATTGACAATAAATTCTCTACAGGAGGCACCGTTAATGATTACAATAACAAGACCCATAAAAAAAAGTTAAAAACAAATGGAGTCATCATATGCAAATGAACTCACCAATAAGCAGAAGGAGACTATCAAAATAAAAGCTGGATTTTGCTGAAACATAACCTTTTGTCAACAATAAATCTGGGTACAGATGAAATGTTACACATTATTTAGTGTAAAATGTTCACTTTAAGGTCTAAATTTAAATAGTTTGAACAGGGAAATGTTAATATTTTATTTTTTAATCCTTCAAAAATAACTAAAAATCCCTATATAACTTCCTCACTGGTTCACTTTTAGAAGGATCAATGTCAGAAATAAAATTTTTTTTAGTAAGAATTTATAAGCTAGAATCACATTTAAAAGTTAAAGAAATGTATTTTATATAACTTATTTTTATTGAATGTGCTTATTTATTAATCATCCCATTTCTAGTAGAAAGAAATGAGGCAAAGTCTAGTGTGCATTCACTCTATAATAGAACTCTTGAACAGACGATACTTAAGTGTTTCACTGGAGCATTCCATTGTTCCAGAAGAACGGGGGGAGACAAAGCACTTTCACATGATGAGCACTTTGGGTTGTTTTTTTTTATGAAATAGTTAATTAACGTGAAATTTATTTTAGACACTTTTATTAGATGTTCAGCTCAGGGCCCTTGTTTGTTAGGGGCCCCAGGCGATCGCCTATCTTTGCCTAATGGTAAGTCCGCCCCTGACTTTTGATCACAGGAAGTAAAAAGTTCTCTGCATCTCGTTTTGCCCTTAAGGCTCTAAAGGTCAAAGCCACAGATTGTCAACAGCCTATAATGTTATTTATTTAGCTAATCACAAACAAGAAATCCTGGTTCTTAGAGAGTTCTTGGAGCTGGAAATTATTGCTTTTTTAATTGGGTCAGTGGAAAATTAATGTGGGCCAGATTTGGCCACACTTTGGACATGCCTGTTGTAGATACAGTTCAACTGTGAAAGATGGAATGTCAAAACAATCCATGAAATCCCATTGTAGGATTTATATAAAAACATTTTTGCTCTATTTTATGCGCTGAGACTTCTTTTTATCAGTCAATCTTCAGTCATCAGACGTGCTATAAACATCAACAACTTTAACCTCTTAAGGCTAATATTTAAGCTAGCCCTAAAATTAATCACAAAAAACGACACATTTTGAGCAAAATGGTTTTATTTCTAAATATTGTGTGCATAATGATTAAAAAATGATGCCAAAAAAGTATTCATAATCATATTATTTTGAAGTTTTGAAGTCAATTCATGCTCAAATTGAAGGAAAATACTTTTGTACACATAATAAATGTGTCTTTGTGATTCCTCACTGTCACCAGGTGAAGGACTTCATCAATGCAGAGCTGCTGGCTCAGCTGTACTCTGCAGGGGACCAGAACACCCTGATGGACGAGTCCCAGGAGCAGGCCCAGAGGAGGGACGAGGTGCTGCGGACCCACCAGGCCTTGAAGGAGGCCCTGTCCATCATTGGTGACATCTCCACCTCCACCATCAGCGTGCCCTTGCCTCCACCTGTTGACACCTCTTGGATGGGAGGAGCCGGGGGCCGCAGGTGATTAAAATAAAATTCTAAAAAGATAAAAGTGGCAGCAAAACAAATCAAATTGTTGCCTACTTATTTATGACTATTTTTTTCCACTTTTTAGGTCCCCCCCACCCAGTCCCACTGCCCCCAGAAGGATGTCAGCAGGCCAGCGCCCAGCCCCTCGAGGGGCCCCTCCACCACCCAACCGCCCAGGACCCTTAGGGCCCTTCAATAACAGCGCCGACAGCCCTCAGGCTCCCAGCCGCCCAAACAGGGCCCCACCTAGCATCCCTAGGTGAGTAATGAAGCTTAAATGGAAAAACACAATTTGCATATTTATTTTTTTATGTTTATTTTGGTTTTTACTTCTTAAAATCGGTCATGACACGTTTATGCTTAAAAAAGTCATGAGCATGGAGTCCGATTTGCTTTTAAGCCTTTAACACCCAAGCTTCAATGTTTTATGTTTTTTGATTTTCTGTAATTTATTGTCTTCTTCACAATCTATTAGAATTACATTGATCGTGATAGTAGTTGAAAAGTTAAAGTATGCTAGAGATTTTATGTTTAAGCGTCTCAGGTGTTAAAGAGTTAAAATCCATGGCACCAGATAGTCTCACACTATATAGATTTTTTTAGAAGTAAGGCTATGGTCACATGTACAAAAATGCCACCATATGACAAACTAAACATAAGTTTTCAGCAAATTTGGCAGGGATGGTTTGGGAAGCGGCAGTTGCATGTTTACACGCCACATGGTGACCACGGAGGTTTTAAGAGAAATTTCAAATTTTATAATGACCAGATGAATTTTCTCTAAAAGTGGATATCGATCAGCGGCTTCCCGGCACATTTTGAGTTTAGTGACTGGCGGGGAAGATGCCATTTTAAATTCAGGGGACACCTGGCCGGCCATAGGGCAGATCGACGGCCTGCCGGCAGCAGCTTTGATTGGACAATGTGTAAACGCCTTTGGTAGCTGAGAGGTAAATAAAAAGCGGACAATTCTGCTCGCTTGACGACCGCGTGAGACTGCCGCCATCTACATTATGACCACGCTAACGATAAAAAAAAAAATCGGACAGCGGCATGAAATCTTCTCATCCCGCGGTGGCAGTTGTATTGTAGCCTTTAGATGGGGAGAAGGGGTCCTCCATAGCTCCGGCCCTGGACCACTGACAACGTTTGTTATCTCTCACAAAAATAACACCTGGAACAAAAAAAAAATTGATCCTAGGTGCAACTTTTCAGTGGTAGAGACTCTAGAGCACATGTGTCAAAGTCAAGGCCCAGGGGCCAGATCGGGCCCTCCGGGTAATTATATCCAGCCCTCCAGATCATTTTATTTTATTGTTATTAATGGCCAGATGTTATCTTGCGCTCATTTCTAACTTGTATAATGTTCACTAAATATATTTGATGGAGAGTAAAATATTGAAAGTTGTTTAAGGTTTAAGTTTATTTATTCTGGAATAATATTCCCGCCTTTTTATTATACATATTTATGTTAAAAAATTACGGTTTTTAAGTTTTTAAAAATAAGCATTCTGCTAGCTTTTTGGACTATTCTTGCATTTAGATTTTTGGGCTAGTTATTGTTTAGCTAATATTTCAGCAACATGGTAGCTATTTGGGCTAATTTAGACTTTTTTTGTTTGTTTGTTTTTTAGGTTGTTTTTGGGGTTTAGCTAATATTTTACTACATGCTAGCTGTTTTTTTTAATTTAGGCTTTTTTAGTTTTTGAGGCTGTTTTGGAGTTTAGCAAATATTTCAGCTACGTGATAGCTGTTTTGGCTAATTTTGGCTTTTCAGTTTTTAGGCTATTTTGAATTTTTGCTATTTTTTCAGCTACATGCTAGCTGTTTTGGCTAACCAAGGTTTTTAAGTTTTTAGGCTAATTTGGCATTTATCTAACATTTTAGCTGGCTTTCATCTTCAGGCATTTTCAGCTATTAGCTTCAGCAGCTTAATTCAGCTTACACCATTCACACTACCCTTAACACAGGTAATGCTACACATCTAGTTCATAATCATGTTTAAAAGTTACGGTTTTAAAGTTTTAAAAATTTAGTTTTAGAGTGTTCAATAAATGTCTATCCTGTTTGGCCCGCGACCTAAGATGTTTTTTTGATTTTTGGATGTGTGATTGAGTTTGACACCCCTGCTCTAGAGTCTATAATGATAAACATGTTTGGGGGGAAATTATAAGTAATTTATGAAAATGACCTTCTTTTTATGAAGATTTGTTTGTTATCAACCTCAAGGAGCAGATAGTAGATGCGATAGGAAACACTTCTTTTTTTTAAATCAAATATGTTGTCTTAGTTTTTTACTAGCATTTATGGAAAAAGTTGCATTAGTATTTTATAGATTTTTTCTTGTGAGTCAAAAATGACAGTGATACACTTTTTCTAATTGAACTATTTGTAAATGTCTTCCTCCTCAGTCGGCGGCCTCCTCCGTCTCCAACAAGACAAGCCCCCCCATAATCAGCTGAGGGGGTGCCTCGTACCCTCATCTGCCCCATGCCACCCCCCCACCCCTCTTTGCTGTCCTGGTCTCTCCTTAGTGCACACACTGAAGTCTTTGACCCCCTTCTGAACCTCAGTCCCCCCGGCAGGTGACGACGTCCATATATCTACGTACAGTATGGTACTTGTCTTGTGGTGTATGTGTATGTGTGCTTGTTGCTCGCCTGTGATCCAGGTTTGCTTAGCAGCTCCATCACCCAGTATCAATCCTGCCCCCCCCCACCACCACCACCTTACAATATCCTGCAACCACATAGCTGCTACATCAATAAAAAAAAAAAGAAAAAAAACAGCTCAGCAGTCATACGGTCATCCAGAATGCAGCATGGCACATACGCTGCTTTTATTGCATGGGAGTGCGTGTACGTGAGGTGTGCTTGTGTGCGTAAGAAGGAGAGACTAATTTGCCTATATGTAGGCTGAGTTTGATTTAGCAAAGCATTAAGCTGCTGTTTAATGCCCCCTCTCTTCCTCCTAAGTGTTTCTCATCAGCCTGGTGTTCAACTAGCAGCAGGAGTCGTATCTTATAGTGTAAGCGTGAACATGCGTTTTTCTGTGCGTGGGCGTGTGTGAGAACTCACGTGTATGTGCCGTTTGTCTGCACGTTTGTGGTTATTATTATTACTCATTTTTCTTTTTTAGTTTCATTTGTTTTCATGCCGTTCAAACGACCCCTCCCTCCCTCCTGGAAGGACAGGCGGGGAGGGAGTTGAAATATAACGTTTGTGAGTTGTTCCTGTGTTGTAGTAGCGGCCATACACACATAGCAAGGCTGAGGAGCACCTTCCAGTATTCTCAGTGTGGAAAACAGCCTCACCGATGCGTTGAACCTCGTCCACCTGTGCTGTATCGATGGTCAAACCGTGACCCCCTACGGCCTTAAACTCCGATTCAGATGCTGACTTGTGGGACGAACGGGACTGGGGCTCGCACTTAGAAGCTTGTTACCCAGTGTAAAAGCTAAATTTATTTCCCATAATAACTAAGAAATGAAAAAAAAGGCTTTAATATATTGTAACTATTCATTTCCCTCAGGTTTGAAACCTCCTTTCCTGTCTGGTCTCACCTCCGTCTCCTCGATCACGGCAGCCAGTTAGTCAGTGCCTGCATCAGAACTTGAGGTTGTATCGTCAATGTTTAAGTGCTTCTCTGTCGATTTGTTATTGTGTATGTGAGCCTAAATTGTGTTCTTATGTATATAGGTAATGATAAGGAGATACTATACTTGTGGATTGTAAACACCTTATTAAGAATCCTAACGCTTAAACTGTTCTCTTTGTCTCTATTCACTACATGCTTTCCAATTTAGACTGCCTTACTGGCAAAAACGACAATTCTTGATTGCCAAAGGTAAATACAGATATAAAAAAAAAAAAAAAAAAAAAAAAAAAAAAAAAAAAGGTTCTGCTGAAAACCAGCAAGAAAATGACTTTATGTTTAGGGCACAATAATGGTAAATTTGGGAAATGTATTAGTTGTTATTTTCTGTGCGTCTGTATCGCTCCTAAATAAACTTCTTCCTCATGATGTTAAACTTTGTCCTCTATTTTAAGTAAATGTGTGAGTGGATTTGCATGAAGAGACTCTTAAATTATTATTTTTTCATGTTTTTAAAAAATTCAGAGCAATAGTGAGAGACATGAGAAGCAGAATTAAAAGAAAAAGTAATTGGTTTGAAGAGTTGTCCCAGCAAATTTGTGTTTATAACATCATAAATCTGATTATTTTTTGAAGTACTTGTTAAAAATGAAAAAATACATGATTTTATTTAATTTAAAAATACTTGTAGCTTTTTATGAAATTTCTATTTTCAAATGAAGCTTCCATTTACACATTTGGACCTTTTTGTGTGGCACTGCTTTAAGCAAGTATGTTATTGACCTCTTAATCTTCTTTGTCCATCATAAAGAACACATTTTGATGTCTTTGGGAATACCCGCTGACCTTTCCGCTAAGCTACTTTGTAGATAGACTTTAAATCAGGGGTCTCAAACTCGCGGCCCACGGGCCATCTGTGGCCCGCAGGATGATAATTTGCGGCCCGCGTCTTCATATGAAAGATTAATGTTAGTGCGGCCCGCGAGGCTGATATGAATGACAGTTGTTATGTGCAGAGCTGAATGAACCAATCACAGTGAGGTATATGACTCTGGAGGCGGGACATCGGCGGGCTGTCCAGTGCTTACTCATTCGTTCATCCAATCAGCTGGGCGGAGGAGGAGCCACGAAGCACCAAACACGATTCGCGTGACAAATTCTCGCGTCCCACGCAGTGAATTTGCTGCTTGCGGCTTGTCAAAAAAAAAGGTGTTTCTCAGCTACCAGCTCCGTCTGGATGTCTCTCTTAGAATTAATACACATATGATGTTGAGGAATATGTTTTTTGACGTGCTGGTTGTTCCTATTGAATCAGAGCTCCTCAAGCTCCGAGCCACAAACCTGTAGCCCGCCCCGCGCGGCGATCCGCTGCTCCCGCCTGTCTAACATGTGATCCTGAGCTTGGCTCGCACCTGCGTGCGCGTGTCTGTGACTTTTAAGGTTCACACACCGACTGTGTCGGCGCGCATTCCAGTCCATGCAAACGCGAGTAGAAGTCCGATATTCTGCTAGGCACGTTTGCATAGAATCTCCATAGAAAGCAGCCTCCGAATGTGCAGTGATGCAGACGGCGCGCGAGCACCCCACACCTCCAATGAATGGAGGACACATAGATCAGATTTATTTATTGTGAGGAGTTCTACAAAAATCTACAAAAAATGAAATCCTTCAAAGATTTTCTCGGTAGGAGGGATTCTCTGTCACTGTAAAGGAGGAGATGTTAATATAGACATTTGAAACTGAATCAAAATAATTAGTTTTCTCTAGTCAGCCAGTCAATATGTGGTTTCTTCAGTAATATGTATCTGTTGTATGGTCATTATTATTATTTTATTACTGATTTATGGAAGTTTTTTAGTTCCACCAGACTGAATTTTTTTAAACTCTGAATTTGTTTAACCTCTGAATTTGTTTAACCCCTGAATTTTTATTCTGAATTTTCTTAACCTCTGATTTTTATTCTGAATTTTCTTAACCTATGAATTTTTATTCTGATTTTTATTCTGAATTTTCTTGACCTCAGAATTTTTTCTGAATTTTTTAACCTCTGAATTTTTATTTTGATTTTTTTTTCAACCCTTGCTTTTAAACAACAAAATTGTATGGTCCCAAAAATATTTTCTCTCTTAAAAAAAATCAGTGTTTTTAATTTCGAGACTTAAAATTTCAATGGGTCAGAAATTCAACATAAAAGAAAATTCAGAGTCTGATGGAACTAAAAAACTTTCATACTGATTTGCCTGCTTTTTAATTCATTGTTTAATATATTTATTTATTTTATTCATTATTCTGTGAAAAAAACAAAGATATTTGAGAACATTGGAATGTTTTATCAGTGTTTTTTTTGTGAAAATCCTGATGCGCCCCGTCCTCACCAAGACTCTTCCTCCAGTGGCCCCCGGCTGAATTGAGTTTGAGACCCCTGCTTTAAATGTTTAGTAAAAGACGTGAGGCTTATTTATTCTTACTTTCATTGAAGTAAAAATGTCAAATTTAACAGTGCCATGACGTTGTTTCCTCTTTTATGTTAGTGATCATTTCAGTTATTGATTGAAAAAGGCTGCAGTGTCCTGAACCCTGACTCTTTAACTCCTTCAGTTCTTTACCAGCAGCAGCATCAACAGCACTTCAGTCAAACTCTTTAAAGTTAGGTGGGAGCGCCCCCTGGTGTTCAAACCCCAAAAACTGTCATGTCACTGTAAATGTGTTAGGAGTGTAACTATTCATTTTACCAATTCGTTTTATGTCATAGTTTGTGGTTGACAATATGATTAATGGTTGATATTGATTCAGCTTGAATGATTCGATCGATTCAATTCACTGACCTAAAATCAAACCAGGACAACTTCAACCAGAGAGACTCAGACATAAATACCTGATATTGAACATCACAGGCAAGGTTTCCTAGATTCCTTGAAGGGAAAATAAAACATGTGTACAAACAAAAAAGTAAACAAGAGTTAATGATTTTTTTTTCATGGTATAAGTCAATTTAACTGGATTTAATTCAATTTGATTCTACCTATGACAGATCAATCTGGTTGGATTGTAGGAAAAGAAAAATAAAGAAATATACATATATATATATATATATATATATATATATGAAGGATTTAGCTACACCGAAGGGAAACATTTATTTACTAAATGATGGCATTTGTCTAATACTAAAATAAAAAGGAAAAAAAAAAAAACATCTGAATAATGTAATTAGTGCTATCCTCATGTATACAGCCCTCAGCCCTTAGCAAAAAGTAGTCTACTGAAGTACTACAAGTATATTTGGTCTGGACTAAAGTGAAGCAGTATATTTGAAGTTTATTTTTTATTTACTATCTATTTATTATAAACATAAAATGCTGCTATTTAACCTGAAGAAGTATCTAATTAGTATACTTCCAAAACTACATGTACATGGTTTATAGTAAACTTGCTAAACTTATACTCCAGTATACTTAATAAAACAAACCTAAAGTGTACTATTTCAATGGTTGCTTTGAAGAAAAAAAAATCAACTTAAATTTTGGAGATCACCAACTTCCACTTCCGGTTTGAAGTGCAGCTCCATCCACGGTTTGTCTGCAGCTACAGCTACAAGGTGAGGTGGGCGGGAACTAAATTAATAGCAGTCATAATTTAATAAAAGGAGTCAAAAATGTATTTTTCATCGTAAATATTAAAGCTCGTAATATTATAAGTATCGTTGGGCTTTCCGAAATGCTAAAGTCATGATTCGCTGACCTCAGTCAACATTTTGTAGCGTTCTCACCGCATACTTCGGGCAGCCAAGGTTCCTGAATCGAGCGTACCCCAGTTAATTCGAATTGCGTCATTACGCAGCTTCCCATTCATTGGCTATCTCAACGTCCATTCAGGGTGACGAAAGCAGTAGCAGGTTGTTGTATACGCAGCAGCGGTTAGCATCACAATGGTGCCGTTAAACATCCGGTTATCACGATAGAGCGGGTGAATTCACGTCGTTAGAGGCCACCGGGTAACAAAGACTTTTAATTTATGTAGTTCGGTGAGGATGTCGGTTCCGTCCGGAGAGGGATGAAGATGACACAATTGTTTCGGCGAAGTGTGTCATTGTGGCTATATATAGCTGTAGTATGTTGGTGAGTTCTTAAACTATTTTTCTTCTTTCTTTCTTTGGTTATTAGCGCTAATAAATAAAAAGGAAAAGACTGACGAACTCTTCCGGTGTTTTATTTGTCTCTTGTCTCCGTTATACCGGCATAGCCATTAAGCTAGCGTTGACGTTATGCTGTGATGTGGCACCTGGAGGCTTGACTTTTGACAAGTCAGACTGTTAGTGATCGGCTCACTGATACGGGTAGTTCAGCCTGTTCTGCTGTAAGATAAAATAGGAAAACATGTTCTTATTTCACGTTTTAGAACAACTTTTATCATCTTCAGATGTTTTCATTTGGTCGTTTTTCCTGTTTACGCTTTAAAGGTTTAGGTGTGAACCAAACCAACAACTATTATAATAACCTGAATGAATTATCACTCAGGATTGCTTATGCTAATATTTATGGTTCCGAAATGTTTGGCAATCTGGGAGTTCCAGCTGTCCTACATTACAAATGCTATAACCTGATTGTTACTAGGATTTGTTCATATAAAAAAGCCTTATATATATATGTAATATATATATTTAAATATAAGCTTCAACCAACATTATATTGACTTTATTCTTTGTTTTTTATCCTGATTTCCACCATTAAATGCACTCATGTTGTTTAGTAAAATAGTAACAATCAATTAATTGATAACAATGCACGACTAATTACCATAACTCAGTTTGTTATATTTATGTATAGATATATATTGTTTTTTTTCCTCTCTTTCTTTCTTTATTTTTATTTAATTGTTTAAAATAATCCAGTTCCAAACCCAGAATAAAATAAATAGTACTTCACAAGAAGCTCACTCAAAAGTTAGGTAATGACATAGGAAGGGTTGCTATGACCTCTTATAATAAACATTTCAACACAAAGTAGACAAAAGTATAATTAATCAATTATGATGTTGACAGTTTTTATTTATTTTCTTTTCTGCTCAAACTTTAAGTTATAAAATGAATAAATAACAAAAATAGAATACACTGCTGATTTCTAATATATTGCAACAATCACAAGAAAAGCTTTCATTTTGTAATCCTGAAAAATCCTCATTCTCTATTTATCATCTATGTTGAATTTTAAGCAATTTGAATGAGTTGTATTGAAAATTTATTTTGAGAATTGATGGTTGGTGATTTTTTTTCTGGTTAAAAGTTCATCAGATAATTTTTCTAAAATTTGGGATGAAATCCAAATGCTAGCATGACTAATCTCAGGTAGAGCGCCATCTTTATAAAGACCAACGCAGTATTTCTTAACATATCATTTCCAAAAATGTAAACACCATAAAATGAAACTTGTCTTTGCTCAACAGTTACACAGTCTACTGTTGGATCCTGTATTTTTTTTTTACTTTTTGGTCTAT
>NC_050528.1:24787820-24799325 GCF_002922805.2 Oryzias melastigma
TCTAATGAACCCCTGTCACTCCTGAAACTGTCCTAAAAAACATTTTTTTAGGACAGTTTCAGGAGTGACAGGGGTTCATTAGAAATTCACCTCAGAATTAGCATAAGTAAGTGATAATCCGTCATTCCTGTGTTTACACTTTCTCCCACTATCTTACAGTCCCTCACAACTTCAAGCTAGCATTAGCAATGTGACAAAAATGTCTGCAAATGATTGCATCAGAATCTAGCGGAGCAGGGAGCTAGCGACCTGCTGATTCTAGCACCTGTGTCACCTCGACAAACTTCTCCAAACAACATTTTTTGTCTGCTCCTGATTCTCAACAATTTGTATTATGAAATACTCAGAAACTCAATTTTAATCTTAATTGTCTTTATATATCTCCTCCATCCTCAGAAAAATGCTACAAGAACCTATTGAAATCACCATTTTCATTGGAGTGGGTCTTTAACATTTTGCAGCAGGAGTTTTTTTTGTCTTTTTGGTTAGTTGATCAAAACTCACAAATGAATTCTCCTTGTGCTATCTTATGGGGTATAGATGATCTCATCCTTACATTGATGTGTGATCCCTGTCATGACAAAGGTTGACAGGATTTTATGTCTACCATGGACTCCAGTGGAGAATAAAAAAAATCATTGGAAAAAAGGTCAGCACACTGTCTTGTGGGGTCTTCTTCCTATGTAAACATGCCACGGATAGCACAAGGGTTACAGAACTGTTGATGTATTTTGTTTCTTGAAGGTCTGACAGCTGCACCTCATGTTGATGTTTTTCTCTTCACACAGATCAATTCTATCTGTCTTCAGTATGTTTGACTAAACAAGCTTTTTTTTGGTCATTGTTGTAAAACATTATATACAATGTGTATGTTAGTAGACTAGTTGTATTCAAGTATTAAACCACCGTCTTTCTTTAAATTCCACCTCTCCATATTCAACCTAATACTATTTTTTTATTTCATCTTTTAAATATCAGGTCTTCGAGGCTGTTTGAATGCGTGGAATCACCCCCAGAGGAGCAAAGGCCCGGGTCCACGCAGATCTCTATCCCCAAAGAGGAGTCTCATTATCAGGAAGTACGTTGATCTAATGATGTAATACTACAGCTCACCTTGTGGCTCAGAGGTTTTTCAAAGGTTGCTTTGTGATAAAACACCCTGCAGTAAATGAAGGCGCTGATGTCACACCGGAAGTTTCCTGCTATAAATATCAGTTCGTTTGAAAGGATTTTGTGGTGAACGTAATCCTTCCATCTTTGGTGGTCCTGAAGGGTTAAGTACTAAAAGTGCTGGCATCAAGTAAGATTTACTAATGTTAAGTACAATTATGGTAACTAATAATGGGTGTATTCTTTTATCATCAGAAGTCTGAATTCTCCCTATCCCTAAATGTATCCATCCAAAGGATGAAATATGGAAAAAAATAGTGTCTACTACTACTGCTTGATGCATTTGTGTGAGCGTGTAGCTGGAAAATACAGAACATAATCGCTTTTATAACTCTAAAAAGTCATTATTACATTTAAATGTAAGTGCTTCAGAGGATACCCACGGGAAGAAATACGTTTTTCCTTCACAGCGTAAGTGCTACACAGATTACCCTGCCGGTGGAGGGATACACAGCCCAATTCCCTATGGCTCCTCCTTAAAAACAAAGCACCTTTGGACACTGCTATAACTTCAAACGCCCCTACAGTTGGACCAATGGGGAGGGAAGAGCTGTTGGGGTAGGGGAGCAATTTGGACTCAGTCCTTTAGATGATTCAAAACTCGCTCTGGAACATGCGTCACATAAACATCAAATATCACCAGTTTTAATACAAAATACACGCATTATTATTATTATTTTAACAGTTCAAAGTATTGTACAGTAGTATATAACAGTTTTGCATATAAAGTCTATCACCCAAAATGATTAATTTTGTGGCTTTGAAAATGTTTGTATAACTTAACTAAGTGACATATTTAAAAAAAAATATGGAAATTTTGGATTTTAAAATAAATTTAAAATACCAGGAGTTGGCAGCAAATTACATTCTGCAGCGTTAAAGCGTTTAACATTAAGATAAAACACTGAAACTGTTCAAATCTGCCAAAATGTAACGTTTTTAAAACATAGGCACATAAAAGTGTGTGGGGTCTTTAATGACAGACATTCATGAGTAACAAAGTGAATAGACAGAATAAGGGTTTATAGTCTACATAGGGTTGTCTCCCTCTCAGATGATTCAATACACATCTTAAAGAGTTTTCACCTATCTGCACTTTATTTTAATCAAAAACAGCACACATCCCTTTCTGCGGTTCACCTTCAGCCAATTAGAATTGACCTGACCTGGTAGAAGGAAGCTTGTGTTTTGTTTGCATCACGTGTACATAAAAAGGGAAATACAGTAGAGAGAACAACAGGAAGAGATGCTGACACTTCACCAGAATTCAATTAATAATTCCTTGATCATTTTTTCATCATTTCCAGAATGAGAAAAGCCTCAGTTTTCCTTCATCTGACACAGAGCAGTTTACGGACGGCGATCATCCAGAAACTCTGCCAAAAGCACAAGAGGAGGAGCTAAAGGCCCACGCAGAGGTAACGTATAAGAACATTAGAGAGTTATTAGTTCATAGACTTAGTCTCTGTTTACTTCTGAACAACATCATTTTTGATTTTGGTCATTAAAGTGTGTTTCATATAGAAATGTTGGATTTATTTTGTGTTTCTGGTTTTTTATCACACCCACATTTTTCCATTTTACTTGCACGTAGACTTTCAAATCTCTGCTCCTTTTATCGTTCTTAGAGCTCTGAAGCAGAGAAGTCTGCTTTCGAAGTGGAGCTGGATGCTTCCAAAGTGATCTCAAACCCTGAAAGCTCCTCCACGTATCCTGAAACGTCCGTCTCTGAGGATCAGGTTCTTCAGCCGGCTTCCACAAACTTAGAGTTTGGTTCGTCTGCGGTGAATAATGATGATTCCAGCAGCGTCGGTCTGCAGGAGGACGTCCCAAACAGGCAGGCTACTCTTCATATTTTTCTTACCCCACTCAAAAACTGTTATATAAAAAATTAACTTAATTTTTTTTATTTTTTTTTTATTTCAGTGCTTCAAGTGATGCCTCTGATGCAGCCATTGTTGAAGCTGGTTCTGAGGCGCTTCATAATGACTGTGAGGTAGAAGAGGAAAACCCCTTCGACACGGAAAGGTTAGCTTTATTAAAAGAAAAAAAAAATAAAGTTGTTTAATTTAAAACATATCCAAAGCTGAAGAAAACCAATGCTTCTGTTTTGTTTTGTGTTCATGACAGGCCTCCGTTGGTTCTGGAAAACACTTCCAACGTTCACACCACGGGGACTATAATCCACGCCGACCCCCCTCTGAGCCCTCCAGCTGCTCCCGCCGACAGACACCTGGACTCCAACATGTCCAGAAAGCTGACGGAGCCGTCGGTGAGTGGATCGGGCCGTTATCTCACCTGCTTGGAGGAAAAATGCCTCATTTTATCATCTCTCCGACAGGGTCTGAGCCCCCCCGGCCCAACGTCAGACACGGAGTCCAGCGGGAGCAAAGAGCCGGAGGACATCCCCACCTTTGATGAGTGGAAGCGCAAGATGATGGAAGTGGAGAAGGAGAAGAGTAAGATTCACCACAGAAGTGAACAAAACTTGTATTTTCTGCCTTTACATCCACTTTTTTTCTCTCTCTGACTTTCACAGCTCTGTCCACTGAAACCTTTAACAACGGCGGCTCCCATGTAGCAAAGAAGGTCCAAAAACATTTCAATAATTACGCCTCTGTTGAGTGTGGAGCCAAGCTGCTCGGTGCAAACCCAGAGGCTAAGGTCTGCATCCCATGGAAAAACACTTCGTCTCCAAATAGTTCCAAGAATGACGGCTTTTATTTATTTATTTATTTATTTCTGTTAAACCCAGAGCACGTCAGCCATCCTGAAGGAGAATATGGACTTGTACATGCTGAACCCCTGCAGCACCAAAATCTGGTTTGTGCTTTCTGCACGGCACCTCCCTAAGTCATTTCAATTTTTTTTAATTTTTATTTATTTATTTTTTCGCTCAGGTTTATTATTGAGCTCTGTGAGCCCATCCAGGTGAGGCAGCTGGATATCGCCAACTTTGAGCTTTTCTCCTCCACTCCTAAAGATTTTCTGGTCTCCATCAGTGACAGGTAAGGCAGCTGTGATGACATATTAGTGATCATTTTTTTATTTTTTAATGAACAAAACAGGTTTTTGTTCAACTTGAATGACAAAAACAAAAATATTGAGGAATATAAATTTGACTTTTATGTATATCAGACTCCAAATTTACATTACCAAGCTGTTTTTTGGGGTGTAGATCTATCCCAGATATGATCAACTTTCAAAATAAAAGCACAAAAGAGATGATTTACAACTTAGGGAGTGGAAATGTGGAAACCTTGTTACCACTGTGCATAAAAAAACCAAGATAACCTCTCCCTTATTTTTTTTTTTTTAAATAAATTCCTTCAGATACCCAACTAATAAATGGCTGAAGCTGGGAACGTTCCACGCCAGAGATGAACGCACAGTTCAGAGCTTTCCATTAGACGAGCATCTCTATGCTAAATATGTAAAGGTGAGTCTGATCATTTGTCACATTTACTCAAAACTTTTAATATTATTATAAACAATGTTCTGCAAAATTTTACTCTAAAAGTATTTTTTTTGTTTTATTTTGAAAAACTGTTACCAGGAAGATTGTAATAATTTATTCAGTTTTTGAGTACGATTTGTATAATCATTTGTATCAGTACTCCTACTTGAGTAAAACCTTTCTGCCTGATACAAAAACCTAACCAGCATTTTACGTTTGTTGTCTAAAATGGTTCAAATCCATCCTCATGGATGATGAACGCCTCAGAGTCTGTGTTGCATTCTGAATATCTTGTTTTTGTTTAGTTTCTGCAAACCTAAACCCTGATTTGTCTGTTCAGGAACGTTCCGGTTTTATTTGGAGGAATTCAGATAAAACTTCAGCAACGCATGCTTAAACCTTCTTAATCTTTCTCTTTCCTTTGTCTCTTGCTTCAGATGTTCACCAAGTACATAAAGGTTAGCCTGCTTTTCTGTCATGCTATTTGGAATTTGTGAATTCTCTCTTGGGGCAACTAATAATTCCTTGAGTCAAATCTAACATTCTGTGGTTTCTGTAAATAATAACACTTCATTTTTTAAGCAGCACAAGCATGGAATAAACTCCTGCCGCTTTTGTTCACATGTTTGATGCATGTCCTGGAAGTCTTGTTTCACCTCTACTGCTAAGATTTATCCACTTAACAGAATCCATTCTGCATTGTTAAAGACTAAAGTCAATGTATGGGTTCATCAGAGTTGAAGTTGTTTCCCTTTCAGGTGGAGCTGGTCTCTCACTTTGGTTCAGAACATTTCTGTCCTCTAAGCCTCATCAGGTGAGTTTGTTAAACGTGCCACAAAACTCTACATTTTAGTCTGAAGCTACAGTCCTGTGAAAAAATGAGGACCCCCTATGAAAGCCTTTATGTTTTCCCACATATTTAATATCAGTTTGAACATCACTGAGTGACTCGATGATGTCATCAATAGTCGCCGGTCAGCTACGTTAGTGTGGAGCTGCTATCGCTCGGAAATACATGTAAACATCAGATTTTATTACTTACATTTTAAAATGTTTGTTCTATTTTTTATGTGAAGATTACAGAAATGAATAATATAAAATCTGGCTGTGTGGCTTTCTGGAAAACCATAAAAGTTTAGGCTATGATTGTTACACTTTTTCTGTTAGCCTACAAACCGACTCTGTTCCCCCATCAGAGAAGAAAACTCTCATGTTCTTACAAGAAAAACATTGGGGACCCCTGCTTTAGACCACACCCACTTAAAGAGAAGCGCCTTTCGCGACACAGTGGAACACCCTCGCAGCGGAAGGATACAGAACCAGAAGTCCCTTCAATCTACCCTCAAAAAATCTATTTCAGACCCCCTTTTCCCTTAAAATGCCCCTTCTATTGGGGGGGGGTGGGATTCGGATTCGGCCTTAGCTTCATTTAAAGCTGTTCGGGCTCAAATTGCAATTCTTAATTTTCTTCTTCATAATCAATTTTCAAACTGTTGTCACTTCCATGAATTAAATCCATATGTCAATCCGAGTCCCTGATTGGTCAAAGTTCAACCTGGTTTAACTTTAAAAGCACGTTCAATGGCTGCATGTTTGGTTTAGAATTTGAACATTGACTTAAAGATATGAGTGAATATGAGCGTTTTGAACATGCGTTGTGAACGTAGCTTAAAAGGCAGTTTGAACAGTAGCATCAATATTAAAGGAACAAACACAGTTTCACATTTTTATTGTTTTATGACGATAAAACGTATTAAATAAGGTGTATTTTTGGGGGGGAAAATCTGTTTTTTAATGAAGAGAACTCCCTCATTAGCGTTTGTTTTGGGAGATGATCCATGATTTTCTTCTGCAGGGTGTTTGGGACGAGCATGGTGGAAGAATACGAGATCGCCGATCCCTCAGAGAGAGCTGATGATCAAGACGACGACTTGGGTCAGAGTTCAATTTGTTTTGATAAACATTTAAAAAATGAATCTTACTGGTCGCATTCCAGGAATCTGTTGGAAAAATGGTTGGATGATGTCATTTTAGTTTTTTTCTGCTTTTGAAGGAATCATTTGTGTTCTCCAAACAGATAACATGGGCTTCTCAGCTGGTGAACCCAAGTCAGAGAATCTAATTGGATCGGCTAAAGGTTTTTCTCATTTTTCTGCATTAATAAGACAAACTGTGTGACCTAAATTATCGACGTATGATTGTGGCGTTTCCTCCCCAGATGCCATCATGAACATGGTCAACAACATCGCCAACAACGTTCTCGGGGGTTCCACGGAGAAGAAAGGTATAACTCTGATTTTTGGTTTTTAGGAAACCGTTGCAGAAGGTTCTCATAAAAGTTTTCTCCTTTTAAGGCAACCTTTCATCTCAGGAAGAGGGGAAAAGCGAGTCTCCAGAGGAGCCAGAGGTCACCTCTGAAGGCGTGACCTCTGACCTCCCTGCAGTGTGAGTGACCTGCAGAAAAACGCTTTCATCTTTTTATTGACGAGAAGTAAAAACTGATGAAAAATGTATTGAAATGTGGCTGCAAATCGTAAACATTTTTCATTGTTATTTTCTAAAAAACTTTTTCTTTCATGTCATTCAGAGATGATGTGCAGATTTTACCGGAGTCTGACCCCCCTCCAGCTGAACAACCGTCTTCAGAGACCCCCCAGCCAGAAGAAAAAGACGCCAATCACACTGAGAGTGAAGTTCCTGAAGAGGAGAAACAACTAGTCATTCTTTTGGAGAAAGAGGAAGAAGAACCTACAATCACCCTCCTGGAAAAGGAGGATGAAAAGAAAAGAGACGCTCATGAACATCATCCGGTTGATCCAAACTGCTGCAGTCCGGCTCCTTCCCTCTGGGAGTTCGTCCTGCGCCGGTGCTCAGCTAAAAGCAGGAAGTGTCAGACGGCCGACGGAGAACCAGAAAGTCCACCGGCCTACACATCTGTTTGGCCTTTAGCGCCCCCTTCTGAACCGGAGCCGCCTCACATCGAGGATGAGGGGACGTCGCAGCTACCAGAGACTGTGGAACATTCCGAATCTGAGCTGTTGGATCCTAGTCTGACCTTGAACCTCCCCGCCTTTGAAGTGTCAGAGTCCTCCTGTGCCAAACCCACCACAGCTGTTGAAACCCCGCCCCTTTCTTCTAAGGAGCCAATAAGGGAGGCAGAAAGGAGCCAGGATGTGTCTGTGGACGACGTTCAGACGGCGGAGTCTTCCAGCAGCTCTGTCCATGTGATTCCCTCCATCAGTTTCTCCGTTGATGTATCCGTGACTCCGACTGAACCCAACGCTGAGGCCACTCAAACAGAAATGATGGCCCCCATCCCAACACAAGATCCATCTTCTGTCCTCCCGCCCACTTATTCTTCTCAACCGGAGCATCAGGCAGAGGCGCCTCTTGTTCCCGAGGGCCTTCCAGGTCCCACAGAAGGATCCGGCCCGGCGTCAGAGCCGTTCATGGAGGCTGAGACTTCTGGTAGCCAAGATGCAAACACCGAAGACATCCCTGCTTCTTCAAGTGGCAACGGTCATTTGTCGCACTCCGCCTCCTCGGCTATCCCTCAAGGCTCCGCCTCCGACATCTACGCAGAGCCCTTCAACGGCACCGAGCAGAACGGGAACCCCATGCACGGGTCCAGCCAGAAGGAGTCCGTTTTCATGAGGCTCAACAACCGCATCAAAGCGCTGGAGGTCAACATGTCGCTCAGCGGACGCTACCTGGAGCAGCTGAGCCAGAGGTGAGCACTGACGGCGGCAGCGGTTTCCCTGGTAACGGCGGCTCTGACATGACACATCCCTCAACTTTTTATTCAAGGTACCGAAAACAGATGGAGGAGATGCAGAGGGCTTTCAACAAAACCATCATCAAACTCCAGAACACGTCCAGGATAGCCGAGGAGCAGGTAGGCGGGGCCTCACTGCTCAGAGATTGTTCGGGGTTGGGTCAGCATCCACCATGACTGTGTTGTGACCCGTAGGACCTGCGTCAGACCGAATCCATTCAACTGCTGCACAGCCAGCTGGAGAACGTGACTCAGCTGGTCCTCAACCTGTCTGTCAGAGTCAGCCAGCTGCACGATGAGGTAACCGCTCCACCGCCGGGACGAAGCCTCGTCTGGAAGCACTGTCAGGGGGATGATAGAGGACATCCCGAGGTCCAAAAAGATTCAAATTATACTCAGACACCTTCTACTTTCTAAACTATTTTTTTATTTATTTCAAAAAATATAAATATTAAACCACTTTGAAGGAAAATCTTGAAGCTAAAGAAAGTCTTTTTTAATATATTTCAAAATAAAAGCTTCAAAATAATTCATTTATTCCTGCAGGAACTTCATTCATCATTACTTTATAATGAAAAGTATCTGAACAGACTGAGAAGATTCCTGCTTTTTTTTTCTTTATTTCCCAGCATGCTTTGATAAAAAAAATGTCTAAACTCCTTAGGACACAAAGAAAACAAACTATTATTTTTTAGAGGTTTTTATTTAAATGTATGGCTTTCTTTGTCAACTTTTGACATGTATGCATTAGTTTAACCCTAGAGCGCTATCGCCGGGTAAATTCCACCCAAGCAAAAGTATTTACATGATTTTCAATATTTAGGAGTCTCAAATGTCCCAGAAATGGGTGGGCCAGAGGCCAAGTCTACAGTATCTTTTTTTTTAAATTTTGTTCTCAAATTCCTAATTTTTTTTTTGTACATTTCAATGATTTCTTTTAGGATCTTCCCATGTTTTAATTTTCCATTTTGTTACGTATACCACAGTTGAAAACAAAACTACTCTAATTTACCATCTGTTGTCATGTTTTTATGACAAATAATTTTTATTGTGTATACTAAATCCGGTAAAAATTACCCGGCAAAAGTGATGGTGTAAGTTTTTATAGTGAAAAGTGTTCTAGGGTTAAATGTTGAGAGAAGTGGCAGGAGAAGCTTTAGCTCAGGAGGGAGCCCCCTTGTGGCTCACAGGAGTATTGCATAACACAATTTATAATAAAGGAGCAAAAATGAACTTATTTTAAGGCAGTGCTTTCTGTGTACTCCAGTTTTTGCAGGCTAATTTGGTTTCTGACAAGACCCAACAGATTTTAAAACACAAAATAGCGGAAACACTGTCATGTGACGAGGTGCTACACATCTGCTCCATACATTTTTAAAACAAAAATGATGACGATGATCCAGCGTGCAATCATTTTATGTGTCACATTCATGAACACGAAAGTGCTTTTTGCACCACAGATTGTCAAAAATTTTATCTTTTATCTTAAGAAATATAAATTTGAGGATTTTTTTTGTTTTGACTCTCAAATATTTCCTGTGGAATTAAACTTCTGACTACACTTATTTAAACCAGAAAATATGTAGAGACTGAGTTGGAACTCCTCTCAAATGGGGTTAAAAATGATTTATTGTCTGACCCGGAGCTTTCTTTCCTCCCGCTGGGTCAGGTGTCGGACAGGCAGACGTACCTGCTGCTGTCCCTCATGCTGTGTTTGTGCCTCGGCCTCCTGCTGTGTGTCAACCACTGCCGCTTCGCCGGCTCTCCATCCACAGACCCAGAGCCGCCCGCGCCCAAAAGCTACACCCACTGCTGCCCTGAAAGGTAGAATGGAGCAGAAGCGCTGAAAATCAGAGCAACTGGAACCATTTTTTAAAAAGCTTTTTTTCTCCTTAAGGTCTCTGTCTTCCTGTGAGGAGGCGGGGCTTAAGAGGAGCGCGTCTTATCCACTAATCCACTCCGACTCTTTGCAGTTAGCCACATCTGCAGGTTAGAATGTAGTTTATGAAGCAACAAATGAATTTTAAAAGTTTCAAAAATAATAATTAATCTAACTTTATGTCCAACAGATCCAGAAGTTCTGCATGCAGATGAGACACAAAGTCTTTGTCCAGCAAATAGAAAAGTGAGTCAAAGTTTCAGCAACATTTTTTGAAAAGTTTTTAATGGTCTAAATGCTTTTTTGTCTCCTTCACAGAGGAGGCGGCGGAAGTCAAAGTTGCTGGACAAAGTGGAGGCACTGCAAGTCTCCGCAAAATCCGCTCCGGAGCTTTGTAACGGCGCCGCGTGCAACGGAGCGCCCGCCTCCAAGAACCCCACAGTCCTCACCAAACAGTTACTGCTGCCCTCCTTCAGAGACTCGCCGTCGGAGGGCAGCTCAGAGGGGTCCTCGCACTCCGACGAGCCCTCGTTCTGCGGCATCACCGCCGCCTGCTCCCGCGTCTGCGACGGCCTCCCGCAGCCCAAAACCCGCGCTGAGAAGCGGGCGCTGCGGCGCAGACCCCCAAAGCCGCGCTGTGCCGTGCTGGGCCTGCCCCACGACTCTCAGAGGGACAGGAGGGAAGCCATGCCTGTTACAATACAAGACCTCCTCAGGAGGAAGCCTGAGCCGCGCTCCGGCGCCGTGGCGACGCTCACCGGCTCTGTTTGACTCTCCAAAGAACGTCACATCAAACACTTTACTCATAGAGGGCTTTACGCTGCAGCATCAGACAATCTGCTAGTTTTTGTTTGCAGCACGTCTAAAGTCTTCCCTGCTTTCAATAAAGCATTTTTCAGCGATGACTTCTACTGTTCAAACCACATATTTGCATGTAGTTTATTTTTTATACCGTCTATCTTCAGGCACTTTTTCCCTACGCAGCTCATATGAGCGCCATCTCCCAGAAGCCTTTGCAGAGAACTTCAGAACCAGCTTATTTTTAAAAAAATAATAGAAATATTTCAATTCCTGAAGGAAAACCAGACTGTCTAACAGGCTGATCTTCCAACTAAAAACTGAAAGTCTATTTGTGGATAAAAATGTGTTTCTGATGCGGTTTGTTTCTGTTCTTCAATGTCACAAAAAATTACTGATCTTCTCAAAAATCACCAAAAATAGTTA
>NC_050528.1:24799459-24806403 GCF_002922805.2 Oryzias melastigma
GATGTGGTTTGTTTCTGTTCTTCAATGTCACAAAAAATTACTCATCTTCTCAAAAAATCACCAAAAATAGTTAATTCTTGAGAACATTTTTTTTACCCATTTTGGGTAAACTGCAAATGACAAAACAATATTTTAAAATACACAAGGCATTTTTTTTAACATTTATTCTGGTTAGTTTAGTCAGATATTTGAACCAGGAACATCAAAAAACAAAAAAAGTTCGAATCGGTACTGGGCTGCCACGATTAGTCAAATAGTCGCGACTATATTGACTATTAAAATAGTCTAGTGGATTAGTCTTTTTTTTTTATCTCAAACCTATGGTGCACGCTTTCTAATACTCCATCTGCCATCGTCTTTGACAAACGCGCAGTACTGCTAATGCGGGTCAGTGGTGATGTCACAGGAAGTTCTTGGAAAACTTTGGTACCATAACAACACTAACGGAGCTTGAAAGTGGGAAACATTATAAAAAAATAAAATAAAAGATTAAAGTGTCCAATGGAATATCTGCAAGGCAGAACTTGTGTTCCATGGCAGCACTACGTTGATGCACGAACAACTGAAGAGGAAGCACGTTGTGACTGAGTATGATCACGCTGGAGAGAGATCCTTGTCTCGGTAAACTAAGTTAAGCTAACATTAGCGCAAACTTATTAGCTTAATGCTATTTCTACCCCATTGGAACAAACTTCTCTGCTGAAGAGAACCTCTGCTCTCAAAAGGAAATGAAGGAAAGAAGCTGTACGATTCAATAAAGGTTTAAAAAACTATCGTCTTTATTTATTTATTTTTTTAGTTAACATGTAGCTTAAAGCCTTCAAGTTTAAAGCTAACGACGGTTAAGATGTGTTTTACATCCAGTGACTAGTCAACCAATCGGAAAAATAACCTGTGATTAGTCAACATAAAAGAATCTAAACATTATTGTTCTTCTGGTAGTGAGTTTGTGTAAAATCCTGATCTTTTACTGAATTTTGTCTTCTTAAATCCGTTTGCTGAATTTGATGAGTCGCGAGCATTTAGTTTGCACTTCCGCCGCAGTAAAGCACTTTGCAGCCGTTAATTGCGTGCTGCTGGAATGCTGCTTGTTCCACATTCGGAGCGATTCTGCGAACACTATCAAGAGGAAATTAAAATTAATGGCCGACATGGATCTGAACTCTATTTAAACTAAAAGCTTCCACTTCCCAGAGGAACTAAAGCGGGGTCAGTAAGTGATGTTCTCGCTCAGAGCAGGAGGGTTTAAAGATGCATTTAACTGAGACAAACGACAAACTGATTTTTTTTTCTTTGAAGTTACTAGTGACCTTTATTTGACAGAAGAACAGGGGAGGGATGACACTAGAGTCTGAACTTGGAGTGAGAAGATTTAGCCGTCGAGATGAGCTGAACAAATCTGTCTGTAAAAAAAAAGTGAAATGTTTTGGTCCAACTACCAATTTTTTTCCCGCTCTGTTTAAAGTTGATAACAAAATAACATAAAATTTAATAAAAAATAAGGTGGAAGGACGCTTAATGCTCTGATTTAAATGTGTGATTTCACAGCACTGTGGAAATCCTGGTGTTTGTTTTAAAGTAAAAAAATTAAAAATAAGCAGATGAATTATTTTTTCTGTTTCACTGCGAATTATGAAGGAATTATAATTCTATTTACAAGAGTCTCTAAAAAATCTGTTAAGACCAAAACACCTTTAAAAAAGTATTAGAAAAGAATTGCTACAAAAATGCAGTGAACCATGCTGTTTAATTCAAGGTACCCAAATTTAGAAGTAAGACACAAGCTTGTGTAGATATCAGAGTTTAAATACAGAAACCTTTTTAGATTTTTTTTGCTTTCCTCTAAGCCTGTAAAAAGCAAGAAAAATATTTTTTCTTCTTTCTGTTTCCTTTTATAAACCAGGTATGAGATCCTATATAAGATCTATTTTATTAAAATAATAATAATAATAAAATAAATAATTCCCAACATATTTTACATCTGCATTTATCCCCCAGTGCTGCAGAAAATGCAAGAAAAACATCAAGCCTAGCAATAATAAAATTAATTTCAGTCATAATCTGCTTTGTTACTGAAAATCCAAGACAGTTTAACACGGTTAGTCCAGATTAATCCTATAAAGCCAAATTAAATGTACGTTATTTATCATGATCTCTGTGTCAAATAGCCTTTGGAGTGAAAATTCCCTGATCTTTAACTCTAGAACATTTGAGCTATAAAAACTTACTCCATCACTTTTGCTGGGCATTTACCCGATGTAATATTTATTCATCTTCTTGGGAGCCTATCCCGGCTACTGATGGGCAAAGAGAGGGTTCACCCTGGACAGGTCGCCAGTCTTTCGCAAGGCCTCAATCACACACCCAAGAGGCAAGAGTGTTAACCACTGCACCACCGTGCTGCAAATGTAATGTACCAAATATAAAGTATTTGTCATAAAAAATAGATCAAAATATAACAACACATGATAAATTAGAGTAGTTTTGATGTCTTTTTCAACTGTGGTTTATGTCGCACAATGGAAAATAAAAACAGGAAGATCCTGAGAAAATCCTTGAAAATTACTGAAAAATTAGGAATTCCTGGAACATGTCAGACTTCATTCAGGGACCCATCACACTTAGAAAAATGCAACATATTGAGAATCATGTAAATGCTTTTGCTGCAGTAAAGATCTCCCGGTGATAGTGCTTTCAGGTTAAAGATGTTCTCATTTTTCCATCTAATCAATCAGTTTCTGAGCCCCTCTTGAAGATTTGTGTTTAATTCACTTTAAAAAAAATAATCTTAATCAATTCTGCTATTAAAAGAGAACCAACAGTAGTCTTATTAACCCTGAGTTTGCCAATCATGTCTGCTGTTTACAATGATGTAGAAATAACACAGACGCCTCCCCGCTGCAATTATTATAGTTTTCATTTAAATTTTTATTCAGGAATTTCATGAAGTTTTTAGCTTTCAAATACTGGTTTGAAACAAAAAGAACAAGAGTTATGACACCGGGGTGGCTAACCTCAGTCCTCAAGAGCGTCAACGCCGCCTGCCTGTTTTGAAGCTCTCCCTGACCAGCTTGCTGCTGGTTAGCTGACTCGAGTGATTCCACATCCTGACTGATTGAACACATGTGATTTAGGCTGTCAGCATCAAGCAGTCCAGAGAGAGCTGGAGACAGGCTCTTGAGGACCAGGGTTGGCCACCCCTGTTAAATAGACCTTTGCCTTTTTTTTTGCTTCAAATTTTGGGACATTTTTTACATTATTTTTGGATTTCACTTTATTTCTACCAATTTAATATATGTTCATACAAAATAAAAACAGTTTGATCTCAATTTTGGTAATTTTTGAAGAAAAAAATACAAAATTTGGCACTCAGAATTTAGTTTCTTCTTTTTCATTGGACACTTTTAGGTTCATTATGTAAAGATATCTGTAAAAAAAAATGGGCTAAAGGTGGATGTAAAGCATTGCCACAAAAAATGTTTTAAAGCTAAACTATTGTAAAAACAAAATGCTCAAAAAGGCCCTAAACTACTAAGGGTTAATGTCATTGTGTATTTTATCCAGTAGGGGGCAGTGTGGTTTTTGTCAAAAACCTGTGGCTGGATGACTTTGCCTGGATTGTGACCATTTTTTTTTCCTTTCTTCCAAGTGATGAGTCACTGCTCAGGATGTAAGTGAATGTCCACACATGCCCGGATGGACACGCTGAACGTGTGTGTTTACTGCTTCAAAAACTGTGGATGAAAAGCTCCAGCCAAACCTTTTTTATCATGGGACTGCAGCTGTATTTTTGTATTTTCTCAAGTTGGAAAACGGGATTATTTACTTTGTCCCACACTGTTTCTTGTTTGCGGCGTGAGAGCAGTGCCTCATGGGAGAAATCAGGTTAAAACCTCTTTATTTATCTGACCTGGTTGGGTAGCAGAAGCCCTTCAGAGATAATGCCCCTCTGCCTCATGCTCTTTTTTTTTTTTTCTCCATCAACTACATTTTATTAACAGCATTCCGAGTTTTCTCTTTGCTCTGCCTCTTCTCAAAGATTATCTATAAATGCAGGGCTGCAATCCTCTTTTCGGCGCTTTTATCCGCAGCCGGGGCCCAATATTCTCACTGTAGAGCTTTGTGCCCCACGCCTGCTCCTTTTTCTGCGTGCTGGTGTCCAGCCTGCCTCATTGCAGGTGGATCAATGACTTAATCCCTCGTTATTTTCACAAATAAAATCACCACTTTTTTTTTGTGCGTTCTGGGGGGGAAAAAGAACTGCTTGCAGCTGTTGCAAATGTTTGCATTTCTTCCCAGACTCTGACTGAACTCCTCACTATTGTAGCGGCTGCTCTCCTGCTTCCTCCGGAGCATCAATTATGTAACAGCAGATTTATAGAGCCTGAGGTTAGAAGTTGTTTTTCATCAAGCTAAAAAGAAAAAAAGAAAAAATTGACACATTTTTTGCTTGGGTTTGCATCATCCGCTGTGAATTTACACGTGTTTGTGCTTACTCACATCCTGCGGTGGAGGGAATTGCACACGACACCTGCAATTTAAACCCGAGCCCCACCAGGCCAGGATTTAGACAGCCCCAGTATGGGGTGCAGGTAGCATATCAGGGAGGGCAAATCTGAGTGTGCTAGAGTGTGGAGTGTCATATCCCTCTAAGTGCCTAATGCTAACATCGTGTTAGTTCATGTATCTATGTGTCTATCTTCATCCTGATCTATTTGTCTTATAAGTTTTAAGTTAAATGTTCATCCCGACACCCCCCTCTGCATTTACCGGGCTTAATCTATTTGTTCTTCATCAATTCTTACATAATTTTGGCACTTTAATTTATTGTATTCTATTTTTTTTTATTGATTCTGTTTTTTGTTTGTTTGTTTTTTATGTAGCCCCTAAAATGAGAGGTAAATAAAGACATGCTAGTTTCTTGAGTTCATCGCATAGTAACTGTCAAGCAGTGAGCACAAAATAGTAACTGCTGATTTCCGGATTGTAACTGGTGAGTATAAAAAAGTAACTGGTGCAGACCCGCTAGTAACTGATGCAGACCCGATAGTTACTGGTAAGCACCAGATAGTTACTGGTGAGCACCAGACAGTAACTGGTGAGCACCGGATAATAACTGGTGAGGACCAGATAGTAACTGGTGAGCACTGGATAGTGACTGGTGAGCACCAGATAGTATCTGGTGACCACCAGATAGTTACTGGTGAGCACCAGATAGTAACTGGTGAGCACCGGATAATAACTGGTGAGCACTGGATAGTAACTGGTGAGCACTGGATAGTGACTGGTGAGCACTGGATAGTGACTGATGAGCACCAGATAGTTACTGGTGAGCACCGGATAGTAATTTCTGAGCACTTAATAGTTCCTGGTGAGCACCGGATAGTAACTGGTGAGCACCAGATAGTAACTGGTGAGCACCAGATAGTGACTGGTGAGCACCAGACAGCAACTGGTGAGCACGGGATAATAACTGGTGAGGACCAGATAGTAACTGGTGAGCACTGAATAGTGACTGGTGAGCACCGGATAGTAACTGGTGAGCACTGGATAGTAACTGGTGAGCACTGGATAGTGACTGGTGAGCACCAGATAGTTACTGGTGAGGACCAGACAGTAACTTCTGAGCACTGGATAGTTACTGGTGAGCACCGGATAGTAATTTCTGAGCACTTAATAGTTCCTGGTGAGCACCGGATAGTAACCGGATGAGCACTGGATAGTGATTGGTGAGCACCAGATAGTAATTTCTGAGCACCAGATAGTGACTGGTGCGCAGTGGAAAGCGACTGGTGAGCACCTGATAGTAACTGGTGAGCACTGGATGGTAACTGGTGCTTACAAGTAACTGTTTCACGTGCACGAGAAAGGTTTGTTTTTAACCTTGATGTCCCTTTGAGGAAAACATTTTGATTCTTTTTTTAATTTCTTTAGTTACATTTGGATTTTTGTGAGATATCATGTTGGTTGGCGAGCCTACTTCCAGACCTGTACCCAACATAAACATTTTAGTCATTTCAGTCTACCCAGCATGCAAACTTAGGTTTTAAATATGGAACCTTATTCTTGATTCTTGATTGTTTTCTTCTGTAATATTATGCAAAACAGATAAAAATAGTTTTGGCTGCACAAATAATATTTACCTCTACCAAGATATGTTAATGCAAGGAGGAAATGGAGCAGGAAAAATTGGGATTGGAAACCAATAGATCTGCCAGATGTCTTGCAGTTCCGCTCCACCCTCAGCCAATAGTGTCAATGCAGGCATAAGCAGGCGCCCAGCGGGTTAAAACGCCAAACTGGGACGCCAGCAATGTGACTCTGAACAGCATTCTGGGCAGGAATATGAATGGCGGCGTATCAAATGACAATTACTTGGATGATGTAAGGTGAGGTACGCCACTAGCAGGACAAGCATCGCCCACTCGAGTGTGTCGTGCGTGAAGCTTTTCCACTTCCTGCTCCGGTGGCCCTTAAATGGCCCCGTGTCCTTTTAAAGGGCAAACACTTCAGCTTCTCTTTTCCCATCATTCCATTACCGACCTTCCCCTTGATTTTTTTTCCTCCACGTTTTCTTACATCTGAGTATTGACTCATGCCTGTTCTCCCACACCAATCCTCCTCCTCCTCCTTCATCCTTCTTTCTCGTCACTGCTCTGAGTGGGAGGGGGGCCCTGCTAGTGAGAAGCCAAGGATCCCGTCTGAGGAGAATAATCCTCTGAGTGCTTTGCTTTCTTAGATTTTTGTGAGCAGAGACTCGAAAGGGGCTCTTTGATGCTCTGCGGATACATTTGAGACCGAAGCATTAAATGCGGATTTACACTTTCTGTCATGGATTCCCCCCTTCCAAACAGTTTTGCGAATCTTCATTTATTTTTTTCCCCCTTTTAATTAAATTGCGCCTCCTATTTCATCTCTAAGCTGGATTTTTTTTTTTTTTTTTT